>NW_027512977.1:300000-422500 GCF_048772815.1 Callospermophilus lateralis | reverse complement strand
ATGTAGCGCTTCAAATATTTCAGTGACCATCAGATAACCTCTTTATACTTTGAAAACAAGGCATATAAAATGCATACTATTCCTTCCAAAAATTATTTAATAAGATCTCTTTATAAGTGACTAACAATAACCATTTTCACAAGCAGGAAACAAAACAAAAGGATACTCTCTCCCTCAGTGTTGAGTGCCTACCTTTCAGTGATCAAATAGAATAATTAGTTTTAATTTGATTTTAATTAACAAATATTTATTGCACATGTTAATGGAATTGAACATAATATTTCCAAATGTAAGGTACACAGTGATCATAGCTAATTATCTATCTTCTAATTTCATCCCTTGCCCTGCCCCAGCACCCTTCCTACTCTCCAGAAATTACTATTTGGCTTCTATATTACTTCTGAAAAATCAACTCTAGGGTGTATGTGGCAAGCATCATAATAGAAAAAAAGATTTCTGCAGCCACAAACAAACATTTGCATAAATAAATTCTTCCCACATCTCAGAGGCCATTAATGTTAACACTTGGCTGAGTCTCCCTTTATCTGGTACACAATCAGAAACCAATCTCCAGCTATTGCCTTCACTATGCTGACCTTGATTTTTCCATAAATCTTCCATTTGGCTTCAGTTCCCACCACGTGAAGACAGGGACTCCACTGAGATCATCATAAACCACTATGGCACCAAATATCAAGGTCCCTCCTTTGTCACACTGTAGTTCACTTTTTAGTGTTTTTAGAACAAAAGGTTCTGCCTTTCTTTTAAAAATCATCTCTTCCAGAAATCCATGTCATTACATTTCTCTGGTTTTCTATCCCCTTAACTGGATGCTCTATCTGTCTCCTTCATATAATTTTCTTCACCCATGCTAAATATAGGAGTGTCCCCAGCTCAGAGAAATGCTCCCCGTACTCTATATCTTCACCCACATCCAGGGTCATGCTCAGCCTCATTGCAGTATTTTGCACATTCCCCTGCCTTCCAAATATTCATTTTCTTCCAAAATTTATTTTCTTCCTAGTCCTCTCCTCAGACATGTTCATGTGGAAATCAAGGAGAAATCACAAACATCAACACAAAAGTCTTCTTTGAGACTAGCCTCATGTGGTGTCTGCTCCAGACAGGATTGGTTATCAGCAACTACCCTAGAGTGCTCAAGTCAAAAATTCAGCAATTGTCCTTGATATTTTCACCATTACACTCACACCAATACATCCCCAAACCTTCTTATACTAAAGAAAATATTATAATCATATATGTGTGAAAGAGAGATACATAGATTCAAAATTATTGCTTTATAAGTATATAATTATATGTACATTAAATGTTTATAAAATATATAATTATAAATAAATAAATAAGGTTAAGCCACTTTTATTCCTGTTACCAAGTCATGCCATCATGTCATATAATACATATTCTATTGATAATCCATATCAATGGGGACAAGTTCTGGTAAATAACCACAAATCCTCCTTATATTGAGGAACTTAAAAGCTGCTTTTGCCAAAAAGCACTAAATATATACTTAGGACTAGAGATGCCCAATGGACAACTACAAGTAAGAAAACACATGGCATCTCTGAGATATATTTATTCTATTTAATGGTTTATAATATCCACAGAATAGAAAAGAGAAAAAATGCCTGCAATATTAGTAATGACTCCTGAAACATCCCAGAAAAAACAGGTGTAGAAAGTGGCCATGACTGAATTGAAACCCTTATCCCACTTCTGGATAAATTTTGAAAAAAAAAAAAAACACACACACACACACACACACACACACACTCACACACATACATACACTGCATAGTTAGTGTACTACTCCCTTTCATAGCTGGATGATTAATTTCATACATACAATTAATGAATATTCATATGAAAAAAATTAAAAAGCTGCTCATAAAACAAATACTGCAGGACTTTCTAAAATGTTTCTTAACCAAGCCAGCCAATAAGTAGGCAGATACTTTGGTGGATGCAAAGTAGAGTTCTGGCACTGTCTTGTGTCTAATTAGGAGTTAGCACTTCTAACAATGGGAAAGTACCCACATTAAGCAGAACAGTAAGTACAAGTAGGGATGAGACAGGAATTCTTGAAACCTCAGAGAGGGTCGGGGAGATGCAACTGTAGGAGCCAGCAAGGGAGGAATCATTATGGAGGCCTTTATCTCACAGGTAGACAAGGATTGGGGTAGCTAGGTAACATGGTGAGGGGTGTGTTTTAGAATAATTGAGAAAGTAAAGCATTGCCATGGATGGTAACATTAGATCAGATGCCTAAAGGGTGTCGTACTTCATGTCCCTTTAGTGCCTGAATTCTTGCATCAGACCAGGGTAATAGTAGCTCCCACAAGAATGAGAGCAGAGATTCCTTGCTGTTTTGTACATTTCTGTGTCATCTTTGCCTAAAACAGAGCCTGGTACTATAGTTTTATTTTAAAATGCAAGGGGTTATGTTTCCATATATAAAACTAAATGAAAGTTGTGGTTTTTTTATAGATGTAGAGTGTTCCCCTATTACACATAGGCATTTTGTTCAAGCCTCACCATCACATAACAATAAAATAAATGTATTGTGTCCACCTACAACTTAGAAATTAATGTTTAAAAGAAAAAAAAAAAACCTAAATGATAATACTTTCAAAATAGATCTCCTGCCCCATCCATGCCAAACTGCCTTTCAGAGAATCATGAAGGTGGACCACCCTGAGAGGCAGGCATCACATTGTGTTCTACTTTACAGATTTAGGGAGTTCCCCAAAGTTGCCCCAGAAAAGGTTTAAGGCCACCTCCCCCATCTATGTTTTTTTCACTGCCTAGGTGCTAGAAAACACTTTCTGTGCCTGAGTGAGTGAGTGAAGTGGGCTGTGCTATCAAAACTAGGCTCCAGCAAGTTATGGCTGCATCACAGTCTTACCCTCTCTGGACCTCCAGGTCTCAGTATGTACACAGCAGGCATTAAGAGAAGTCTCTGTGAACATACCAGTAAAATTTTTGTTCTCTGCCGCAGTCTGGCTGGGCAGAATTCAGGAACCACTTGTCAAAAGAAACTAACTTTATTTTTAGAACCACGCAAGGTAAAAAAAACAGCTCCTCAGGAAAAATCCCTCAGAGCCCAACTGCCACCACCAGCTTCCCACAAGCCACACACCCCAACCCAGCCTCTTCCTCCCACAATCCTCCTGCTCTTGAGGCCGATTGGCAGGGTCGCATGGGCGGAGCCAAAAAAGTCCCCCAATGAGCAGCTCCGTGGTCTGAAAGGGCAGGGAAACAGCCCAATGAGCATCACCACAGAGGAGCCAATCAGCTAGATGTTGCTGGGGCCGCTGTGAGCCAATCATCAGCTGGCAGTCTGAAAGTTTGCTGGGGCCCCTTCAGCTCCTCAGCTGGCAGTCTGAAAGTTTGCTGTGGCCCCTTCAGCTGTGGCTCTCAACATCTCCCCCTCTCTGTTTAAACAACAAGCATGCAGCTTAGGGACCGTGCCTGCCTTAGGTTGTCCAATAGTACAATGGTTCTTACCCGTTATCGGATGAGCTGACCTCAAAGTGTCAGCCTCCTGTCTTAGGTTGGTACCATAGTAATTGGATCTTACCCGTCACTGACTACCAGTCCAGTATACAGCCACACCTGTGAAGAGGTCTTCGTACCACCGGGGGGATGAGGTTCCTTGCCTCACCTCTGTTGGCCCCCAAATTTAGCTGAACGATCATGACAAACAGAAGGGAGGAAGATACACCAAGCCAGCTGACGGCTCCTTTTGGAAAAATTGTACCACCGATGACACCATCAGCATAAATACCCCAACACTACCAGAAGTCGCTGCACCAACAGATAGTTCCCAATGCATACAAGTGAGTTCACAATGCATAAAAGTGATACATAGTCCAGGCAAGTTCTGCAAGCAGTTCAGTGATGGCTATTGCAGAAGCTGTAGATTGGTTTTATCTTTGTCTTCATGCACTGGGATGAAGATAGAAATTCTGGCAATAATTGCTAAAGAAAAATTATATAACATTATATAACATTCCAGAAGACACTAAAAGAAAACAATTTTCTTAACAATTTACATTGTCTTCACTGAAGATAGGAATTCTGGCAATAATGGCTAAAGAAAAAATTATGTAACATTCCAGAAGGCACTAAAAGAAAACAATTTTCTTAACAATTTACATTATCTTTAAGAGAATTATTAAATATAATGAAAAGGAAAGGTGAAAGTTAAAAGAAAACAATTTTCTTAACAATTTACATTATGTTTAAGAGAATTATTAAATATAATGAAAAGGAAAGGTGAAAGTAAACAAACAGATCTGTTAACCTCCTTTTTTGTTCACATTTTAAAACAATCTTCAACAGCTGTTTACCCAATTTAAATTAAACCATTTAAATCACGTGAATAAAAAAAAATTATTTGGATCCATTTTTTCATGAGCGCTTATCATATATGACATATGGACATACGTACATTCAAACACAAAACACAAGTGTGCAAATATAATACATACGAGACATATAGTAAAGGCCTTATAACTTTTTACAGGTGAAATCTCCATTGCAATGTTTAAAAACTCTATAGTCAAAAAATAGAATTGATCAACAAAACATTAACCTAGGTCTGTATGAGCTCAAAAAAACAAAATATGGGAAAGGGCAATAATAAAATAGATATTGAAAAAAGCATTCTGGTTCTGTCGCAGATGTAAGAATAACCAAACTGGAGTTCTGGATATCACATCTTCTTTTTGGTCTGTAGAAATCGCTTTAGTTAATCTGTCTGGAATCCAAATCGACTGCTGTTCTCCCTGTGGAAACACATAAACAGACCCCCGATTGCAGGCAATCAATGGGTCAGGACCTTAGTTAATCTCTCTGGAATCCAAATCGACTGCTGTTCTCCCTGTGGAAACACACAAACAGAACCCCGACTCCAGACAATTACTGGGTCAGGACTTTTCCATTTTCCTGTTAGAATATCCTTCCAAAGTACCTTGGGTTTATGTACATTTTTTGGACACATATGCCTTTCCGCAGCACTAAGCCCTGATGAGTCCAAATTTAAAAAGTTTAGAGTAAAAAGGGTTATTTTAAGTTTATCTTTGGACAATATATACCCCTTCCCAATTCCTTCTTTTCCTTTAATAAGTACGTTTTAATAGTTTGATGAGCTCTTTCAACTATGCCTTGTCCCTGTGGATTGTATGGGATTCCTGTTATATGAGTAATGCCAAATGATGAGCAAAATTGTTTAAAAGAGGTAGAAGTATAACCAGGGGCATTATCTGTTTTTAACTGTTTTGGAACGCCCACAGTGGCAAAATTTTGTAAGCAATGAGCTATAACATCTTTAGTTTTTACTCCAGCATGAAGGGAGCCCATCGAAAATCCAGAAGAAGTATCAACTGTGACATGCAAATATTTTAATTTTCAAAATTCTGGCAAGTGTGTGACGTCCATCTACCAAATATGGTTAGGTATCAATCCTTTAGGATTGACTCCAAGATTAACTTGTGGTAAAAAGGTCACACAATTTTGACATTGTTTTATTATTTGTCTAGCTTGTTCCTTAGTTATTTTAAAACGCTTTTGTGAAGTATTAGCATTGACATGGAACTTTTTATGGAAATTTGTAGCTTCTTCTAGTGTAGAGAAAATATGTATGTCATGTGTAGTTTTGTCTGCAAAATCATTGCCCAAACTAAGGGCTCCAGGCAATCCTGTATGTGCCCTGATATGTCCTATAAAGAATGGATCTTTTCTGTCCCAGATTAGACTTTGTATAGTGGAAAGCAAAGAGAAAACAGTAGAGGAAGGGGAAATCCTACCAGCATCTTCAAGGGATACTATATCACTAACTATATACTGACTATTGGAAAATAAATTAAATACAGAATCTTTAAACATCACAAAAGCCTGTAATACTGCATTAAGCTCTACCTTTTGAGCTGATTGTTTGGGTACTAAAAATGTAAATGTTTGATCAGGTGTAACTATTGCTGCTGTACCATTATTTTATCCATCAGTGAATATATTTGGAGCATTCCCAATAGGTGTTTTTCTTATCATTTTTGGAAAAATTATAGGATGCAATGACCAAAAAGACAATAAAGGATTAGATGGTAACTGGTTATCAAATGAAACATTAGATTTGCACATGATTATTGCCTAAGTATTTAACTCATTAGCTAACTCATCAATTTGATTCATAGTATATGGAGTAATAATTTTATTGAGAGAAATTCCAAACACTCCCTTTTCTGCTTTTATTCCTTTGAGTATTAATTGTCCTACAGCCTCAGAATACCTAGTAAGAATAGTGTTAGGAGATTAAGATAAATGTATCCATAATAATGGACCTTCTTGCCAAAATACTCCTGTAGGAATATTTTTTATTGGTAGTACAATAAATAATAAAGGCAAACTTATATCAATTCTATCCAAATGCATATTTTCCATATATGTTTCAATGATTTTTAATGCCTTTCTTGCTTCAGGCGTTAACATTCGGGGTGAATTTGGATCTGATGGACCTTTTAGGATATCAAATAAAGGTCCCAACTCTCCTGTTGGTATACCTAGATAAGGCCTTATCCAATTTATGTCTCCTAATAACTTTTGAAAGTCATTAAGTGATTTGAGTTGATCTACTCGTATTTGAATTTTTGGTGGATGGACCATGGTTGAGGATAATAGAACTCCTAAATAATTAATTGGAAAATTTAATTGTACTTAATCTATTGCTATCTCTAGATTATAATTTTTTAATAAGTTTGTAAGTGTGGCATAACATTCTAGCAATGTGTTTTTAGCTTTGTGTGCTAATAATACATCATCCATATAGTGAAATATTTGTAGTTCAGGATTTTGATTTCTAAGTGGCTGGATTGCTTTGTTAATATAAATTTGACACATAGTTGGGCTGTTAGCAATCCCTTGAGGGAGTACTTTCCATTCAAATCTCTGATCAGGACCTTCATGATTCACTGCAGGGATAGTAAATGCAAAACGTGGACTATCCTCAGGATGAATTGGAATTGAGAAAAAAATCTTTAATATCTATAACTAAAACATACCAAGTTTTTGGCAAAGCAGACAATTGAGGAATCCCAGATTGAGCAGGTCCCATAATAACCATCTCATTATTAATGACTCTTAAATCTTGCAATAATCTCCATTTACCAGATTTCTTTTTGATGACAAAAATGGGAGTATTATGGGGAGATACAGAAGGTTGTATATGTCCTTTCGCTAAGTGGTGTTTGACCAGATCATGGGCTGCTTGTATCTTTTCTTTAGTCAGGGGCCACTGAGGAACCCATACTGGTCTTTCTGAATTCCAAGTAATTTATATTGTCTCAGTGGCCCTTTCTGAAAATCCAACCCATGTCTGTCTGTTCCTTGATCTATTTGTATTGGTGCTGCTATAACTTGTTCTTGTTTTACTAATCTTTTTCCTTTCCTAAAACCTTGTCTAGTCATAATAGTGGGTGCATTTTGGTTGATGTTATTTGTTAATATCAAACCTAATTGATCTAGGACATCTCGTCCCCATAAATTTATAGGAAGATGATCCAATACATATGGCTGTATAGTTCCTTCACATCCTTCAGGATCCTTCCAATCTAATACCATTGCACTTCTATGGGGATTAGTCACCACTCCTAGGCCTCGAAGCGTTTGAGTGGCTTGTTGTAATGGCCAATGTTTTGGCCATTCTTGATGAGAGATGATGCTAAGGTCTGCACCTGTAGCCAGTAGCCCATTGAATTCATGTCCTTGAATATTTAGTTTTAGCATGGGGCGAGAATCTAAATTTAAAGTTAGCATAGCCCAATCTACACCTCTGGAGCCTAATGCCTTGGAACCTCTTTCTACAGCACGACTGAAAAATTTTTCATGTAGGCTTGGTATTATTAGTAACTGTGCTATTTATTCTATCTCCTGGTGAAATTACAGATATACCGTTTGGAGAACTGGCTATAATTTTTATTTCACCTTCATAATCATGATCAATTACCCTAGGACTTATCATAAGTCCTTTTAGAGTAGAAGAGCTGCGTCCCAATAATAAGCCTACTGTTCCTTTGGGAAGAGGTCCTTTTACCTCTGTGGGAATGATTTGAACTCCCATCTCTGGAGTTAGTACTGCTCTGGCGGAGGCCCAGATGTCCAACCCTGTGCTCCCTCTGGTTTGTCTGATGAGGTATCTGATGGACAATGTGTCCTGGGCACTACCCTGATGGGGTTGCTGGGTTTTTCCAGTGCACCGTATATTTGTGGTTTTGGGCCCCGGAGCATTGGGCCCCCTTGTCCATTTTTTGGCAGTGGAGCCCGATGCCTTTCTCCACGATATCGTGGATAAACACTTGGTCCTTGTTCGTTTTTTGATAATGGAGTACGCTCTATGGTGGTTTGAGAATGGCATTCATTAGCCCAATGTCTCCCTCTACGGCATCATGGGCAAATACCCAGTATTCTAGTCCTTTGATACCTAGTTTTGTTAAACCCTCCTCCTATGGGGCAATTCCTTTCAAAATGTCCTGTTTGTTCACAATTGTAGCATGTTCTTGACTTGGCATCTAAAGCCTGTTTTACTGCAGCTGCCACAATTTGCCCTAGTTCATTAATGTCTCTGGCATCTAAAGCCTGTTTTACTGCACTTGCCATGACTTGCTCTTGTTCATTAATGTCTCTACATAATTTAATATATGTGTTTAAATCTTCATGTTTCCATGGTCTAATGATATCTCTGCACCAACGATTCGCTGGGTCATAAGCCAGTTGTTTTATTAATGGCATTGCTTGTTCTATATTCCCAAAAACTCTGGTAGCTGTTTGAATAAGCCAATCTACAAATTCAGCGTAAGATTCATTAGCTCCTTGTATTATCTTAGATAATTGACCTTGTAAACCTCTATGTCCTTGTAAAGTCTTCCATGCCTTAACTGCATCTACAGCAATTTGTGAATATGTACCAGGATCATATGCAATTTGTTGGTGCTGATCTTCATAAGGTCCCTTTCCTAACAACATATCTAGATTTCTCTGAGGATAACCAGCTGCTGCATTTCGCCTAGCCGTCTCCTTGCAAAATTCCTCATTGGCAACCTTCCATAACAGGTATTGTCCTCCATTTAGCACAGCTTTACACATATTAGCCCAATCTGCTGGCGTCATGTTCAAGTTGGTAATGGATTCGACCAAGCTTACAGTGAAGGGTGCTTGGGGACCATAGGTTGTTACAGCCTCTTTTAGCTGCTTCACTGTTTTGAAATTTAAAGTATGGTAAATTCGCCACCCTGCTACCTCAAATACAGGGCATGTTAATACTTGAGATCCTGTCTCAGGATCTGAACTATCAACTGCGGGGGTTGGGGGCCTCCCAGAATATGGAGGTGGCCTTGTCAGTTGTACACTTATGTCCTCTGGTGATAGCTCCTGTAGAGGTGGTGCTGTTGGTTGGACACTTAAGCCCTCTGGTGATAGAAAGGTGTTAGTAGCAGTCTCCTGTTGTAACTTTTTCCCTAATGGCTTTTTCTGCTCTAAACTTCCTTCCTCTGTCTGACTAGCTCAAAAGACCTTCTCTTTTACTTGAATATTTTCCTCTTTCTGACAAACTTGAGAGACCTTCTCTTTTACTTGAATCTTTATGTCTTCTCCTTCCTCTACCTTTGTCTGAATTGAAGGCTTTGGACTAAGCAAACCAGATACGAACGTCCACAATGGCAATGTGCCAACTGGCAGAGTCCCTTGGCTTTTCTTTTCTATTCTTTTTAAATCTTTACCATGATGGTTCCATTGTCATATACTTAACAACTCCTCCTTAAAAAGCCATGGGCTACATTTTTGTATTGTATCAACGTATGCCCTGACTACTCTTGATTTTACTGGAATGCCTCCTTCCTCTAAAAATTTACTTAACACTCTTTTGGTTTGTTTTTTACTAATTTCTGATCCCATATTTCTACTATAATACAACCCAACAAGATAACGCCTAACAAAACTGAAACAGAGTGAAACAAAATTGGAACAACACAAAATCATTATAATAGCCTCCTGAAATGTCCATCTGTCCTTTCTCCCTATCTGTTCCTCAGATGTGAGCGGTTTTTCTTCCATCTTACACACCTCCAGGGACAGGCAACTTAAAACAAAAGTGAAGCAAAACAAAAGAAGAATCTTAAAATGGCTACCCATCCTCCCGCCCTGCCCTCAGGGGCGAGCAGTTTACTTACCCTCAGTCACTCCCCGTGCGAGCCACCAAATGCCGCAGTCTGGCTGGGCAGAATTCAGGAGCCACTTGTCAAAAGAAACTAACTTCATTTTTAGAACCACGCAAGATAAACAAAACAGCTCCTCAGGAAAAAACCCTTAGAGCCCAACTGCCACCACCAGCTTCCCACAAGCCACACACCCCAACCCAGCCTCTTCCTCCCGCAATCCTCCTGCTCTTGAGGCCGATTGGCTGGGTCGTATGGGTGGAGCCAAAACAGTTCCCCAATGAGCAGCTCCGTGGTCTGAAAGGGCAGGGAAACAGCCCAATGAGCATCACCGCAGAGGAGCCAATCAGCTAGATGTTGCTGGGACCGCTGTGAGCCAATCATCAGCTGGCAGTCTGAAAGTTTGCTGGGGCCCCTTCAGCACATCAGCTGGCAGTCTTAAAGTTTGTTGGGGCCCCTTCGGCTGTGGCTCTCAACAGTTCCCCCCAAAGCAAAGTGTCTCAGATGATATCCCCAGGACCTCTTCCAGAAACCCCATGGAACCAAATCAACCTGAAATATAAAAAGTGCACAGCATCCCATGAGAGGTAGGAACCAAGAAAGGCTTTGCTGTGGCATCTTCATCCTCCCACCATTGCCTCAGTGTGTAAGAGGGAAAACTGAGACCCCACAATGGAACAGACCCTGAGGTCACATTTCTATCTCAGAGTCCAAAGATCCTGCTTCTTCACTGGGTCTACAGTGTCTCCTGAAACAATTTCCAGATGCCTCGCCTGACTCCATTTGCCTCCTGTGGACACACCCACCATGCCTTCTGCTCCTGCACCACTTTGCCTCCTGGTCCCTAGGCTGTGCTCACTTAAGGAGTGCTGGATGGGGTGTTGCCTCCAACACACTTCCTCTGTCTCCTCCCCACCCACTGTTGGGTGGGCTCCACTCACTCAGCCTGACTCTGCCTCACCAGCTCTGCCCAACATTCAAGCCCCACTAGGTCTTCTCCACTTTATTTAAATGGGCTCCACCCAACATCTTGCCTCTTACATGCTCTCATGCAGAGCCATGTCCATTCTATCCACTTGATCCTCTGCATTCTGTCCATGTGGCTCAACCTCCACTGATATATTTAACACTCATGGATTGCAGGTTTTTCCCTTCAGCTCAGGAATATTTGCAGTCTGGTTTGGCCCAATTCCACCAACATCCACTAACATAAAAAATGTCTCTGCTCTTTTCCATTAGCCATGCTTTTCCATCAAGTTCACTCCTACGACAGCCTCCCTGTGTCACCTGGCCTCTCTACTGTTCTTGAAAACTCTATCTGAAATGAAAAAACGGTATCTTGCAGAGATGCCCATGGTTGTCACATCACTGAGTCTAGAGAGAATTAACTTTGGGCTCTTGTCACCTTTGAACCCCACATCTTTAATGTTTGACCTTGAACAACTCTGCTAACCTAAGTCAGAGTATCTCCATTTACAAAATTCAGCTGATGATAATACTTTATTTGCATAAACGTGAGCACGTTTTCAACACTATTTGTGTATTATGGATGCAGAAGAAGCACTGGCAAGCAACTAGCAAGGTCCATGCCCTATATGTGAACGAGCCCAGCCAGAATTTAAAAAGCAGGTTTACAAAGGATATGGCCTTCTGCTTTTCTTTAGCTCTGTGGCCTTAAGCACCTTCTCTTACCCTTTCAGCAAAGGATGGGCACAGCTACTTGGCAAACAAGAGTCATCTGTGATCTCTTCTCCAGCCAGCCTGGGTCATCTCTGAATGAGGGAGCATAAGTGTCTGATCATGGCCATCTTTCTCAAGGTTGAGTCTCAGAAGAAAAGCCTCTTTATAATGACTTATGTATAACTATTGTTTATTCTGACAGCCTGACTCAATTCTGTAGAGATAGGGCAGCAGTTGGGGACTTGGGTTTCAAGCTGCAGAAACTGAACTGTGTGCTTTTAATAAAAAAAAAAAGGTCTAGATGACACTGGGGAGATCAAGGGAACCTGATGGCAAAATTCAATAAAACCAGGAGCTGGGTTTTGCCAGATGATCTCAGTGCCCAAAACCCTTTTATAGTCTTTCCTGCACCCCACTACTATATGAGCACACTGGAAGCCTTTCTGCTGTTGCTTTGGTGCTGCTCAGATTCTTAGTCTTCAGAGAAGAGGTCTGGTTAGCTGGGTATAGGTATTGGCTGAGAATATGAATTCTTCACATTAAAGTAGGTATTGAAACATAAGTTGAAGTATGCTAAAGAACAAATTGAAGGACTTTATAGGTAAAAACACCATTTGTGACCTCACAATGAAATTTGTGTCTTCTCAGAATCACACAACCACACCATGCTAGGTGCTTTTCTCATCATGTCACTCAATGTCCACAAACCTTTCAAAAATAGACCCATATATTGGGAAACTGTTTGCATTGTTCTACAACAATGCTAAAGGCTCCTATAAAGAATTCAAAATATACAGTAGAATACTGGAAAAATTGTAGGTTTCTCTGGAGGCAGTGTTCATCTTCAGTCCTTGGACCCTGGCTTCTTCCTTCTATGTTCATTTAGATTCAAGTCTTTATGGAGAAGACCCACTTCAAAAATGGGAACAGTAAGGCTTGCTTAAAATCACTTTCCCAGGGGTCCATCTGTGGAGGAATTGATATTGGGATTAGTGTTAGACTGTTGTGTAACAGTTCTCAGGAGAGACATGAGAGCCCTGAAATTTTGGACTTGAGTGTTGGCATCAAAAGAAAAGATACTCACTCTCTTAGAACATTCTGTGCCATGTTACAGATCCTGGAGATGACTCAGGCCTAACTCTGCCCCAAGGGCTCAGATTAGGTAAAGTCAAGGTTTTGTGTTGTAATTTCTTTCCATCCCCAGAGACCTGAATAATAATTGGTGAAAAAGATGGCTGGTTCTTTTGGTGTACATTATTCCTGAACCTGAGGACAATAAACAGAAAGTAAAAAAAAAAAAAAAAAAAAAAAGAAAAAAAAACGAAAAGAGAAAAATCAATGTATCTCTCTTTTCACTACCAGAAAGATATACCCATAAAATACTGAAAAAAAAGGTTTCCTTTTACTTGAAAATCAAAAAAGCCCCGTGGTTGGTATTCTGGGCTGCTATGGCTATCCAGCTATGCCATCATGCCCCAGAACACTTTCTGTTTTTTTTTTTATTTATTCTGCAATCTATTCAATACAGCAATCAGGGGAAAGGGAAGAAGGTAAAAACAAAGATCTAGAGACCCAGGTGCTTCCACTGATATCTCATTGGCAAGCACAGAATCATAGATATCCCTACCTGCAAAGAATATTGGGAAATACAGTTTGTTTTTTTTTTTTTTTACTTTTAGTTTGGGTTTGGTTCTGTTTTTGGTTAGGGGACTAAACCTAGGATTGCTTAAGCACTGAAGAACCATCCCCAAACATTTTTATAGTTTAGAGACAGTGTCTCTGTAAGATTTTTAGGGACTTGCTACATTGCTGAATCTGTCCTTAGACTTGTGAGCCTCCTGCCTCAGCCTCTATAGTCACTGGGATTATAGGCATGTGCCACCAGACCTGCGTGGTTTTCTTTTTTGTTTTTAAATGCTGGAGTTGGATCCTGGGAGGCCATCCTTACACGTGATTTGAGTTACCTCCCTGCCTGGGTAAGAGGTGCTTAAACACAGCCTGTATTAAAAAGCCTTTCCCACCCTGTCCCAGGTCCAAGGGCTTGTCTGTGCTGATCCGAGCCTGGCCACTGACCTGAAGACCCAATTGCTGGCCCTGAACTTGGGATGTTGCCCCCCTTATCCTTCATTGGGTGGGATTTTTCCCTTGAATTTTTCGTTCCCCAATAAAACTCATTCCCTGGCATGCTCTCTCTCTCTCTCTCTCTCTCTCTCTCTCTCTCTCTCTCTCTCTCTCTCGCTAGTCTCTTCTGTAAACCTCGCTACCACATTAGGTGGCTGAAGGTAGGAACTAAGAGAAGCCGTCTTGGAGCTGTTCTAAAGGTAATGAGAGTCTCCTTAATTTAAAACTCACTAGCAATTTCTTATGCACTGAATCTTCTTTCATGAAGCTCACACTAGTCGCATGGCAGAAGAGCCCAGAGCCAGTCACATGGGAAACACTCGTTTTACTACTGAACTGTACTTTCAAACCTAAACCTGTCATTTTGAATTATTAGAAACCCATTTTATAAAATATAAGGTCCCTGTGAAATGAATTAGTGATACCTGGAACTGGTCCTTAACAACCAGTTGTGCTCAGGTGGCTTAGTGCAGGCTCAGTGCATAGTCACACGGTGGCATGAAAGAATGGGCATCAAGTGAGGAATGGGTCCTCATGGGGTGTTAAAGGAGAAATGCTGGATTGGTGGCCAGGCTGAGATATTGTTCTTTCATGTGTGTTAGGGTGGATATCCCAGATAGAGAGGGGGTACAGGGTGAGTGCATTTGGGTGGTTACCCACTGAGATACATCACCAGTTTTTAAAATATTTTTTTATTTGTTGATAGATCTTTATTTTGTTTATTTCTATGTGATTCTGAGAATCAAACACCGTGCCTTAACCATGTCCTGCAATTCAATTGTGCTACCAATGAACCACAGCCCCAGCCTCAACCCTAGCACCTTTTTTTATTTATTTGATTTGGCCCTTCTGGGATTGAACTCTTGGATACCCCCTCACTGAGCAATATCACCAGCCTCATTTTGTATTTTATTTAGATTCTCACTAATTTTCTTAGTTCATCACCATTGTTGAGACTGACTATGAACTCTTGATCCTTCTGCCTAGCCTCTTGAGCTACTGGGAACACAGGTGTGTGCCACTGTGTGTGGGTCCCTTTTTCTTTCTTGTTTTTATTTTAATTATTTTGATAAAGGGTTAAATTGTTTCTCAGGAACTCACTAAATTAATGAGGCTGGCTTTGAACTCTCAATTACTCCTGCCTCAGCCTCCACATCCACTGGAATAAAAGGCCTGTGCCACTGAGCCAACTCTAATAAATATTTTAAAGTTATTTATTCCATGGTAACATGTATCTATTTAAATTTACAATCAAAAACCATACATATAATATATTCACTTTTTATAAATAAATTTTTAAGAATTAGCATATGCCATTTTTATAAAAATAGTTGTCACAAAAATTACTCTCATTAACCAAATGTGACCAATAAAATCTTGAAAACATGAATATTTGATTAATATATTTTTATTCTTTTTACAGATTTATTATTATAGACAAGTTCAAAAAACTGAATGCATGAATGCAAAAAATTATGCCAATTTCCCAAATTATTGAGGATAATATTTTTTTCCTAGTAATGACACTTATTTTCCCACAAATACTGCATGTGGCATTTATATGTTGAAGCTAAAAAGTTGATTAAAAAGAAACTGAAACAGAAATGCTTCCCAGATTTATGATAAGAATTAGAAAGAGATTGATTGTGTGTAAGGAGTGCCAAAATCAGTTAAGACCAGAAAGTAACTCAGGTTTTATAGCACAATAAGGTGATTACGTTCTATAATAACTTTTTAAACAAATCAAAATAGCCAGAAATTTGCAGGTTTCAAACAAAGAATAATAATATTAATTAGACAAAAAATACCCTGATCTTATAATTACACACTATATACACATGTTGAGTTACAATAATGGGTCTCATATCCAAGTACAAACAGTAGATTCCAGTTAAAAATTAAAATAAACAGAAATCAACTCTTTGATGTTTTAACCAAATATCTACATCACCTCAGATTTTAAAATGGTATCCTATGTTCATAAATGTTTTACTATTTTGGTTTTTCTTATTAACCTTTCTTTTATATCTAAAAGGTCTAAAGAGTCATGGAAAGATTTAGCTTCATCCACATGGTTTTCTGATGACTGCTATTTTTTTTTTCAAAACTTGTTTACACTTTATTTTATTATTTTATTTTTTATATGGTGTTGAGGATTGAACACAGTTTCTCACATGTTCTAGGCAAACACTAAAACACTGAGCCACAGTCTTAGCCCTGATGCCTGGTATTTTTTAATATGTCGATTCAAACAATTTAAAGTGCATACCTACTATTTCAGACACTTGACTTAAAACACAACATGCCTTGTATAGAAAATATTCTATCAGATTAACATCAAATTTTCTTCATCAATTTTATGTGTTTTTTTTTTTTTTTACTGAAGAAATACATTGCTTCATTCAAGCAGGTGAATATTGAGATTTTATGGAAGTTCATCTTTTAGGCTTGGGCCAAATTCTTGTTCTTTAATTAATAACCTTACAATGAAATGACTTTGAGTCTATCTGAACTGTGACATTAATTACCACCTTTATTCCAGATGGTTAAGGAGAAGACAATAATAATAATATATTTCTACTAATATTCAATAGCTGGACTTTGGTCACTTAAGATATTTTTTCTGGTCATAATTATTACATATATGCAAGGTGGATAGCTACATTGGGGATTCAAAGACAGGCCTAAAATATTGCCAAAGAGTTTTCTACACAAATTGCTAGAATATTTTAACATTATGAAAACAATTTGAAGCAAAAACATATGTAGCCATTATTAAAAGAAAAGATTTAAATCTATTAAATCACATATATGAGGAACTGCATAATAAAAACATAATGGCCAGCATTTCTACTGAGGACTTTAATTTCAGAAATCCATCGATATTTGATACTTTTAATTCTTTCATACACAATAGATCTAGAATATATGTAATGTGACTCCTTATATGTCATACACGATGATCAGATTTAGTATTAAAGTAACATTGTAACTCAATAGAAGATTATAAATACAAGTTAAAAAATCATTAGAGGGCATGATTTTCAGTGTCATATTAGATAATATATTAAAGGCATTAGTTCTGGTAATAATTGTCAAAAGACAGCACTAAAAAATATATCTATGTGCACACCTACTACATTAAGATGCATTTTTGAGAAGGTTGTGATTCTTTACTTTTGTGCAATCCTTCCATTTCAATTCACTGAAAATTGTAAAGTTTTCAATATGTTCCTACTGCTTAATCAAGAAGAGAAAGGTGAAATCAACGTAACACACTCCCACAGAAAACCCCAAGATGAGATTATATCAAGAACTATTTTGATAATATATGGTAATTCTGAATCTATAAGAAAGCCTATGTACAGTGGGAGCACAACTACCATTACATAATCCAGACATTATTTGGTAATAATATTGGAATGGCACCTGGAGGATATTAGAGGGACTTCATAACTGAAGTGAGAAAAATGTGTTTTGGGTGAATTCACATATATCCCTGGTAATAGGATAGGCTGAGATTGATCAAGATGACACTATTTGAAACAAAGGCTTCTGTTTTATTTTCTCCTAAGATATATACTATTAATATGGAATATGAAAAAAGATGGAAAAGATCAACAAACTATATTATTTTATTAGTAAAAGAAACATTTTGCTCTGAAATTTATTTTGAGATTTCAGCTAAAACCATAATATTCTTCTGAAACTTCACATTCCTTTTCGAGCACCAGATCAAGCCCAAGAAACTTACCATTGGAATCTTGGCCCTAATACATCTAGGGCTGCTAATAATTATGAACTTCATAGTTACAGATGTTTTTGTCTCATAATTTTAGAAATGACATCAAATAAAAATTAATAATCTACTTTCACAGGTTTTTTGGTGGGTGCTTCTCCATTTGTACCAACTTCCCTCTGAGTGTTCTCTATAATATCACCTTCAGCCCCAGAAGCTCCTGCTTGGCAAGGTTCGACCATCAGTTCTCACATCAGAGCCTGTGATTCCTTGTTCCTTGTGGGTATTCTACATGTTCTTGAATGCTTGATTCTCATTCTCTTCTACTGCCATCATCAATGTGACCTAACTTGATCTTATATTTATTACTGTATGCTGAACAATTGTAGCAATGTATTACTTTCTAAGACATTTATTTTCAATATTGGGGGTGTTCCAGGAAGTCTTTTTTCTAAGGCTATGTCCTCAAGTTTTTCTAAACGTCAATATATAGATAAAACTCTAACTAAAAAATAAATGATGTTATCACTATTAATACATGAAGATTAAAATAAATAAACAGTATTTAAAACTCTCAGCCCATAGGTATAAGGACTTAGATTACATAGATCAATTTGGTGGAAGACACACAATACCAAAATACATTGTATCCTTGGTGATCTTTGTACTGGGAAGAAATTATTGTTTTCAGCATTGAACTCTCACCAAGCCATGGGTTTATTTAGGGTAGGACACTGATGTTTCCTTCTGTAACTCTGACATGGTATCAATCATATGTAAAAATAAATAAATAAATAACAGAAATAGAAAATGGTTCTCTCAGAAAAAAAAAAAGAAATTACAAGCACATTGTGATTATGCACATAATATCCAAAATGTGGCCTCTGTATATGGGGCATCTACAGAAAGCATGAAATTGTATACCTGCTGGGAGAAAGAAAAACGTTGCAACCCTCCAGTGAATTAGGTTTTATTATTTGAAAGTACAAAAAAATAGCCATTGATAAAGCAATATTTCTTGCAGGACTGAACATTGAATGTACATTTGCAAGAATATAAAATAGATTCCCCAAGCTATTCAATACAGAAATATTGTTAAGAAATGAAATTCAGAAATAGCCTGAATGTCCATTATTTGTTTAGCTTCAACTTTTATCTATCTATTTCATGGAAAGTTAAGATTTTTGCATATGTGGAGTGTTTTCCAGGTTGTTTTATTGAGTGAAAAACAAGGGGCATAAAGCTTATACAGGAGCACTTCCTTTTGGGTAGGAAAGAAATTTACATAAAAATATATTATTGTTATTACCTCCTACCAAAAAAAAAAGAAACAGTAAGAATATATACTAGAAACAATTAAATCAGTTATTCATGAAGGGCAATGGTTAAAGATTAGTGTGGATGGAATATAGGTGAGTCTTCAGTGTATTTTAACATGGGTTTATATTTGAGCCACATAACCAAAAATCATGTTCAAAACGTAGAATTAAATCAAAGGACAAAAATCAAGCCCAACAGTCAGGTAAGAGTCTGACAACACAAACATAAACCATACTATTCTGTGACTAATTAATTTCTTAAGCTTGCATGATTTCCAGGATCTTTTCTCCAATGTGAACAAAATTTTTATATAAACTAGCAATGCTTGCTGTGATGTAACATTTACTGATCAGTAATTGGCAATAAATGATCACAGGACTCATATGCAATGTTTAGTGTCAGCACAGCAAGGGACAAAATGGGTTTTATGCTTTCTCCATTAGACTGGAGTTTACAAGAGCAGCGGTCAATTCTTATCTAGTGTAATCAGCCTGGTGAATACATAGATATGACTATTAATATACACTGAAGAATTCTTTGAAAGTTTCATGCCAAGAACACAGAGAGAACTTGACAGTTACTTCCGGTCCAGGTTTCAGAAGCTTAGCTATACACACTTGGGGGAAAATGAACAGTCCTAGACCCTCTGTGAGTATGTATTTTAATGTTGTGATAGTTTATTGTGAGCCTAGGCAGACAAAGGTGAGGTCCTGCAGGTTATTAAGTCATGGAATAGAATTATTGTCATTTATTAAAAGAGAGTTGCAAAGAAACTTCTCAATTTATCCTGTGAGGACAGAGATGGTGTACTTCCTTACTCTCATCAAACTGCTATAATAATCGATGGTAGACTGGGTGGTTTGTAAGCCACAGACACTCCTTTTTCACAGTGTGTAAGATCAAGGCACAAGGCTATTCAATGTTTGGAAAGGAGATTTCTAATGGGTAGAAGCTTCTGGCTGTGTCATCATGTGGTTGAAGAAGCTAGCTAACCTGTAGAACTTTTCATTAAAGCATTAATTCCACTAATGAAGTCTTCTGCCTCAGGAACTCAACTCCTCCCCAAAGACTAACCTTCTAATACCATCACCTTAAAGGAGAGGAGTTTAACCAAGTTACCCAAGGGAACACAAACCTTCAAATTAGAGCCGTCTATGAAAAAGCAAGTTCTCAATAGTCAATAAACCTGTTGGAAACTTGATCTTGGACATCTGAGCTTTCAGAAGTACACAAATTATTTTTTTTTGCTTGTAAGGTATATGTTCCTAGTACTCCCTTAGAGGGGTCCAAACAGAAAAAAATATATATTTAAAGTGGTAATTTTGTCTTTTCAATTGTTCCTTCAATATGAACTCTCCCCTGAATTTTACACAGGTTATCAACTCTCTGGGCATCCCTCCATGTATGTGCCTATGTACATGCACATACAACAGCAAGGAGCTTGGGGCTTTCCACCAAGCCCAATCCTCATATTCTGCATTTCTACATGTCAAATTTGGGAACCACCCATGTGGCTCCATCCCTGCAAGGCAGGCTCAGGCGTCCTGTGGCGTTACTCTCTGAGCTACCTCTTTAAGATAGGAGTGAAGCCTCCATCTACCCTGCACTCTTAACTGTGACCTCACCTCCTCAGAGGCCCTGCCTGTATCCTGGTTAGAACCAGGCCTTCCATTGCACCTGTACATAATTTTTCTGCTCTATGACCCTATCATTATATGCCAACACTTTACCATGCTCATCTGTGCATTTTTTTCTTCTATTCCCACAGCAAAAATTAAGCTGCCATTTGCTAGCTGTGTTACCTTAACCAAGTTAACTCAACACAGGTGAGCATTCCTGTCCTGCAACATGGGTGTAAACATGGCTTCAACTCATGGAGTTCTTATTGCCAGTGAAGAAGTCAGGGATAAAATTCTCAAAAACAATAGTCCAGTACATGGTCATCAATTGCTCCTGATGTCATTAAGTGTCCCATTACTAGCTGTCAATCCCTCTTCACAACATGGGAAACATGAATCCTTTAAAAGAGAAAAATAAATACATAAAATAATTAAGTTTATGTGGCCAGTGTCCCCAAATTTGCTCTGACTCTAGAGTCCCTACCCCCAATCAGAGCTCAGGGCAGAATAAATACAAAGGTGCAACATGAGGAAAGGACTAATGTAAAGCAGATAAAGGCAGTTTCATGAATGGACAAAAGGGAAAAAATTGAGGGAAGGAGCCAAATCTTACATCTGACACTTGGAGAATCAGGAGATTTTACCTTCACATTGACTCCCTCATTTTGAGAACAAAACTGTACTGAAAACAGACCACTGAGACAGGTTAGTCGTCAATGCAGACAATGAAGGACACTCTGGAAGTTACCAGGCTGGTTGGTGCATGTACAAGTAGTCAGAGCAACGGATTGGAAAACCTCAAATGGTTTACAAGATACCTTTTGCTTCCTGTATCTTCATTCCCTGGTTCACACAATGGCAGGCTGAGCTTGGACCCTGAAGGTCCTGTGTGCTGGCAGGTGATATCCCCAGAAAATAGCATCTACACATCTTTTCACAAGTTTACTCATTCTACTAAGCCATAAACAAGAATGGAATTATATCATTTGTGGGACATGAGTGAATCTGGAGAACATAAAATTAAATGAAATAAATCAGATGCATAAAGTCAATTGTCAAGTCTTTTTTCTCATATGTGAAAGGTAAATGAAAAATCGAGTTGAAAAAATAAATGGATCTCAAAAAAAATTGGAGAAAGAATGGTTGAGTTTAGACTGATGGAAGAGAGGATAAGAGAGATGATCCAGGCAGTGAGAAACGAGACTGGTCAATGATGTTATGCCCATATATGTATAGCTCACAATTGAACATACTTATAAAATAATTACAATGTCCTAAACAAAATGTCATTTTTGGTAGCAGTGACTGAAATTCAGCAAGCTTCACAATTGAGCAACATCCCCATCACGTGTCCTATTTTAGTATTTTTTTTTTTGAAACAGGGTTTTGCTAAGTTTTTCAAGGCTTTGCCAAAAGAGCTAAAGCTGGGTGCCCACAAAGCAAAAATACAAAGGTGTGTCATCCCCCTGGCTTATGGAGCACTCACTAGGCACTAAGTGCTAACTATCGATGACTTCTTTTAATTGTCACTGTAGTCTTGGGAAGCAAATGACATTATCCCCATCTTAAAGATAAATAAATAGGAGAGAAATTAAAGATCTATTCAAGCTAAGATTAGGAGCCTAAGGCAAAAAGATTGTGAGTTCACAGCCAACCTCAGCAAAATTGAGGTGCTAAGCAACTCAGTGAGACACTGTCTATAAATAAAAATACAAAATAGGACTGGGGATATGACTCAGTGGTTATGTGCCCCTGAGTTCAATCCCAAGTATCAAAGAAAAAAGAAACTATTCAAGCCTCTATAAATACATAAAAGCCAGAATACAAATGTATGATTTGTACTCAAGACCTTGGTCCATTAACATTTATCTTATTCTAGTCATTACATCTAGGAACCTCCCTGCAAGCTTAATAAACTCAATGCTTGAGAGTACTCCCCAGATATTTTTGTTTCACTGAATGGAGCTAACGTCCAGGTATCAGGGTAATTGACTCTACTGCTCACAATTAGAGATGCAATCACTTTTACATTAAAAATCAGGGAAACAGACAAAATGATTGGATTCACCTGCTCAATGTTGGGCATCAAGTTCACAGAAAAACTAGGGTGTGTGTCTGTACTTCTGTAGCTCTCCAAAGAGATCTCTGTGGCTCCAAACAAAAGAAGACTTCACAAAGCTGAGGGGACACAAGCCATCCCCTCTGCCACAACTCACCCTACAATACTCCCAGGGAATAAGAATACATAGAGGAGAGAATTCCAGGTGGTAAATTGGTGATTGATTGACAATGCCATGCAAGGAAATAGGGAACAACCCAATTCAGCAAAGGCAGAGGAGTGGCTGGGCCAGCGTGGGTACTGGCTTAGAGGATAAAATTTTCAAAACACATGAAGCCTGGGGCTTCCTCCTCCACAAATGAGACTTGCTTTATCACACATATGCTTGTTCAACTATTTATACCTTTCTCCTATTTTATATTTCTTTTGCACATGGCTTTGAAGGTCTCATGACTTGGCATTTCTTATAATTATTTTTCTGCTGCTTTCAAACTACTCCAAATTCAACCATGTGGAAAATTACCTGTAGGCCTTACAGTTTTTATTTGATTTTATTACCATTTAATTCAAGTTTCCAAATCTCTCTCAAAATACCTTTTTTTTTTTATTTTTATGATACTTTTATTAAGTCTTCACACATTGGCAATGGTTGTGATAAAGCAGTATCTTCTGACTCCAACACTGGAATATCAGTGACCTGCTTGAAATGATTGTACTTTCTTTTGATTCTACATCACAAGACTCCATTTTATTTTTTATGCTTTATATAACTTTATATAGTACAGACAAGACTAAGCTAATATTACATGGTTTGTCTCAGAGAAAGAGCAGGCCTCCCCTCTACCTCCATTAGTGAATATGAGGGCTCATCACAGGTTCCTTAGAATTGCCTTTCAGCATGGGCTCTGACTCAGCTCCATGTTCAATCTTCCTGTGATCTCCTCAGCCTGTGGTCTTCAGTTCTTCTTCTTCTTCTTCTTCTTCTTCTTCTTCTTCTTCTTCTTCTTCTTCTTCTTCTTCTTCTTCTTTTGAATTTTCAGATTAATTTCAGTAGTTAATTATTAATTTTAATTAATTAATTATTAATCATTAATTAATTATTAATTTTAATATTTTACACAGAGCCTGAGTAACAAAAAAGCCATTTTAGAAATGGTAGCATGCAGAAACAACACTACCCAGAAACCAGCTGCTTCATTTGAGAAAAAGCTAGGGAAGAGGAGCTTATCACACATGATAGAGAGAGGACCCTTAGAGCCATGGTGGAACCATGGAAGGTGCCAGAAATCCCTCACCCCAAAGTTCAGGCATTGTAAATTGTTTAATTTGAATGGACTAAGTTGATCTTATGTTCAGAGTAATAGCAATTTTGTTTGGACATGATTCCAATTGAGATGCCTTTCCATATATGTCCAGAAAATATTGTGGAGACCAGCTCTCCCAGGATTGCTGTTATCCACCAAAGAAGAAGTAAAATTAAGAGACAGCTTACATGTTACACTGGGAAAGCCACAGTTCTGGGTTTTTCAGGGAGATTTTTGTCATCTTTCTCTAGACAATAATATTATATGCCTGCAGAGACAGAACTTAAAGATGTCTTTCCTTAAAACGTGCAACTCTTTAGGCTATTACCTGCACCACATCATCCTTTGCCTCATCCATCTGGATAAGTGCCTCTGCATTCTTAGATTCAGAATTA
Organism: Callospermophilus lateralis; assembly: GCF_048772815.1. Lineage (NCBI taxonomy): Eukaryota > Metazoa > Chordata > Mammalia > Rodentia > Sciuridae > Callospermophilus > Callospermophilus lateralis. Next base: position 398,037 of record NW_027512977.1, on the reverse strand, counting down.
GTGTGCAGTTGGGTCATGGAAAAGCTGTGGAAGGAGGAAATTTTAGCATTATTGAGGTTTCTTGTAGATGCAGAAGAGAGACTTCAACCCCAACAGTTTTACTCAATTCAGAGAACTGTGTTCTGTATGGTACATTGAGGATATTTTCTTTTAACAATGTTTGCTTCTTTATTTTATATCCTCCTAAAATGAGTCATTTTTAATAGGTAATAATGATTAATTTTAGTTTTACATTTGTTCTAAGTTTAATGAGTACTAGTGATACAACTCACATTTGAAATGTCATCTAGAGATTTTAAAATTATTTATTTGTATACATATTATAAAAGAAGATATGAGTTTAACTTGATATTTTATAAACTTTTATTTTATTTTATTTTCATGTTGTCCTGAGGATAAAACCCAGGACCTCACACATGGTAGGCAAGTGCTCCACCACTGACCCATATCTCCATCTGTAATTTAGCATTTTTTATTTATAAACTTGCTTCTGTAATATTAAAAAAAATAGAATTACTATTGATATGAATTCTATAATTTGAGTAATTATAAGTTTTTAAATTTTTAGAATGAAATGATATTCTATGTTCAAAACTTCATTTCATAGAGGGAAATATCACAATGCTATAAACTACTTATATTTCTCATAAAGTCTGTGGATCCAATTTAACTCAAATGATTAAGAATTTCCTGATCTTGTACTCTTTCAGCTAGGAAATGACAAATGAGAGTATTATGATAAAAGGGTTTTGAAGCACACTGAATATTTTTGAAAATCAAATGAACATACTAGTAATTTCCCATTCCTGGATTAAAAATACACAGGAATATAATTTCCAAGTTTAGAGGAGGAATATTTGTGTTCATTCTTTCTTTATGTATTTGTTTCATGTGTGTATATATATATACATATGTGACTATATACATACATACATGCCCTTTCCCTTTTCTGTCACAATGGAAATGTCTCAATCTAATTTTTCTTAAAGGAACATGTCAGTGAAATCTCATTCTACCCTGATCACTGTACTAAAATTTCTGATGTTTTCACAAACTCGGTTGTTTTTTAGTTCTTTTTTTTGCTTGTTTGTTTGTTTGTTTGTTTTTTGTCTTTAGCATGAACAAATAATTGTGAGCCCATCTCATTCTCTGGTCACTGAAAAACAAAGAAAAAGATGACACAGGAAAGCCAAAGGTGTGGGGAAGAAAAGCAGGACTTGAATTTTACATAACTACATCAATCAGAGAGACCAACTGCCCTCTAGGACTCCATGGGTTTCCCAGTAATGACAGCTTGGCATCTGTGAAGAAGCACCTCTCTGGCTTTCTATTTCTTTACTTTAATGTTAAACAGATCTTAACTTTATGATCCATATATATTTATTGATCATCAACTATGTGAAAACGCTAAGGCTAGACTCTGGAATGAGGAGTTCTTTAAGCCACTGGGCATTTTCTAGCTTGCATGGTAATTGCTCTCTAATTTAGAAATTTCTGATTACCAAGAGTTTCTAAAAAATATTCTATAATTAGAAAGAGGCAGATAACTCATATAACCATATATTACATTAATACATGTGAATAAATGAAGCACGTGAGATCACAAAACAAAAACATAGAACTAAAACTCCTCAATCAGCTATAAAAGTGCTGCATTTACAAAGAAAATTAACTGTCTTTTAGGTCCAAAGCATGTGTTTTCAAAGTCCTGTAGCTAATAAATGACTATACCTACTTTATTCCAAATTTATTGCTCTTCATGAATTATCATAATTTGTTTGAGGGATCATGTGTTAATATAGTGTTTCATTTCAAAAACACTCTCTTAAAAGAACTAAGAATTTTTCTTGTAATATTCATCAGTAATTGTATTAGTACCATAGTTATATGGTGAATTTTGAGCCTATAGAAGAATTTACTTAAAATTTAAAAATTCTGTGTCACTGAAAAGGTAGGAGATATATTATATTAAAGCTGATCTTATTGTCTAGGAACATCTTATTGTCAAGACACAACTACTTCACTGATCCTTTTACAATTCCTGTATGGAAAGTAAATACTAAAAAGTAGAGAACTGGATCATCTGTTTTCAAATTGAATCATCTGATTTTTATCTACAAATATACAATAGACTTTTATATTTGTATACAGTGGATACCATGGTCATAGACCAATAATAATGTTGTTATTTTTGTTAAGTGTGGTCTGATTCAATTTTAGGCATGATGTATTGGCAGTTTATTAGTGGTACTTGCTTAGCATTGCAACATGGAATCAATGTCCTTCTGGTGAGGAGAGTGAATTGACAGCTAGGATTGTAATTTCTCCTCTTTCTTTCTGTTTTCTTAGTTCATAGAATTTAGTGTCCTCAGGTGCAGTTTAAATTTTAGTTAAAATTTTGTTAGACAAACAGTTGGAAAAGTGTCCTCTTAAATAATTAGGATTTGTAAAAGTGGAGGATGCAGAGGCATGGCCTAAGAAAATGTAATTGTCAAGTGCATTAATAGGAGTGATGGTGAGTTAAGACTCTTAAACTTTGACACTCTGGTTCCTGGATCTATATAGTTTGTCTCTTGGTAGCACAACCTGATATAATGATGTGAAATTTAAGAAGTATTAGCAACACCATCACTTGTTCCAGAATTCTACCAGGCCAGCAGCTTTTTGTTTCTTTTTTAGATGATAATACAGTGGATACCATGGTCATTGACCAATAGTAATATTTTTTGTTTTTGTTAAGTGTGGTCTGATTCAATTTTATGCATGATGTATTGACACTTGATTAGTGGTACTTGCTTAGCATTTATTGTCTGTATAAGCAAAACTAATAAAAAATGTTTGGGTTTTTCTGGTTAAAATTATTTCTGGGTTAAAAGACGTCCACTTGTTAATTTATTGTGAGAAAATCGTAAAAAAAATGATGCTGTAACAAGAACCTAGAGATAGATCTTTTCTCCTAGCTGGCTAGATATTTGGAAGAAGCATTTGATACATAAAATACTATGACTGGAAACCACTATGGTACTCAGTCCTCATTCATCCTGTGTACCATCAGAGGCTGGATAAAAACAACTAGCCAAGTCCAGTTGTCAAGTTGGTTGTCTTGTAAAATGTCCATGATGTATGTTCTTTGGTATGTGATAGCATGAAATCGCATGATATTTACACTGCATTGTCTCTCTCAGGGATCCATTCTTATTACTGTACCCCCAATATTTTAAAGTCTTCATAAGTTTCTTCTAAACCCTTGACCAAGTCTTGATTTCTTCTTATTATTTTATGTACCTTCTTATGTACCTTCTTACCTGAGGTAACTTCTTCTTCCATTGAAATTAAGGATGAAGTGTGCTGCCAAGTATTCTGCTCTTTAGAAAGAGTTTTTTTTTTTCATTTTTATTTTTTTATTTTTCAAGGGTAATCCTGAAAGATACTGTACAATGATGTTCTTTTATTTCACTTTACTTCTAAATGAAGATAACTCATATTTATTTCTAGTAATATTTTAATAGAGATTGGCCAATTTCCTCATCTATATGAGTCGCAAAAGGGACCTTTTTCCAAAGAAGAAAATGAATAGGTATTGTATCACACCTTTGCTCTGAAATTGATTGGGGTTTTCTGAGAAAGAGTGTAACTTCAGTGACTATCTTCTTGATTAATTATTTGCTTAGTTATTGGTCACACTTTACAAGTGACTCAGGTGAAATGCCAAGGAAGATAGAGAGTAAAATAAGTAGAAGTTATCAATTGATAATACTTTTGTAACTGAAGTAAGGTTTGTGAAGTACTATGTGATTTGCATATCTCTCTGCCTTCAATTTAAAATCAAAATATAAAATTCATCTTTATTTTTTAATGTATCACCAATAAGCTTCTAAAAATAAAATTTACATCTATTGTTTTTATAATCTTCTTCATGATTTCTCTATGTTCTTGATTATTTTAATTTTTTTAACTGATACTAACTTGATAATCTGTATCATTTTCTGGTTTAAAAACACTTATTGATTTTTGTCTCATTTTTGTTATAATTGGCCTCCAGTGACTAAGGGAAGTCAGCTCCTTAGTCAGACTTCTGGTCTACTCTTCCCAGCCCTGCTTCAGCCTCTCAGTTTCCCAAACCCTCATGCAGTTGTTGAAAAATTCTTCCAGAGCGATTTTTTATCTACTTTTCAGGACTAAAAATAAAAATCAAAACTTAAAAAAAGCTACTTTAGGGCTGGGGATATGGCTCGAGTAGTAGCGTGCTTGCCTAGCATGCACGAAGCACTGGGTTTGATTCTCAACACCATGTAAAAATAAAAAAAAATAAAGATACTGTGTTCACCTAAAACTAAAAATAAATACTTTTTTTTCAAAAAGATGCTTTAAAAAGCAAAATGTAGAGGGAGAAAAAAGCAACATTTTTTTTTTGGTAATTAGGCATTTAAAAAATTTTTAACATTTGTCTGTTTTTAATGAAGGTCACACACTAACACTTAATCAAAATAACAGTTTCTTTTCTGAGTTCAGGTGACCAAAGAATAGCCACACCCTTGGAACAAAACACACACACACACACACACACACACACACACACACACACACAGAGAGAGAGAGAGAGAGAGAGAGAGAGAGAGAGAGAAACAGAATTATCTTTTACCTAACTTTTTATATGATGTCTTGCCGCAGTCTTTTGCTGGGCACAAATCACGAGTCTCCACACAGCTTGTAGATTCAAACAGCAATTCTTTATTCCCGAACTCACACCGGCCGTCTACAAACACGCTCTGGGGGAATCCACGTTCTCTGCCCAAATCCACTTCTCCCAAATCCACTCCTGCCGAAATCCACACCGCATGGGCTTCTGTCTCCCCAAATATACTGTCTGACCCTAAGCACTCAAGAGGAACTCAGCAGCAGGTTACACCCTATTCTAAAGGGGGAACACCCTACTCTCCTATTATGCTAAACTTCCCTATTCTAAAGGGGGAACACCCTAATCTCCTATTATGCTAAACCGCCCTATTCTAAAGGGGGAACACCCTAAACACGGATCCTGCCCTGGTCCTTGAGCAAGGTCACTTTTCAGAAGTCCTTCCACAGACAGCATGGAAGTAAGCTGGCAAGGAGATTGTCATACCTACTTGGCTGATGGCTCCCAGCATCTCTCCCCTTCTGATTAATTAAACAACAAGTAATGTGGCTTAAAGACCGTGCCTGGTAGGTTGTCCAGTTCAACATATGGCTCTTACCCGTCATTGGAAAACTGACCTTTAGGCGTCAGCCTCCTGTCTTAGGTTGATACCAATGCAACTGGATCATACCCGTCACTGACTACCGGTCCAGCATACAGCCATACTTGTGGATAGGTCTATGCACCAGTGGGGGGGTGAGGTTCTTTGCCTCACCTCTATTGGCCCCCAAATTTGGCCTTGGTGCCAGTGGGGGAGTGAGGTTAATGTGGCTTAAGGACCGCGCCTGGTAGGTTGTCCAATTCAACATATGGTTCTTACCAGTCATCGGAAAACTGACCTTTAGGCAACTGACCTTTAGGCGTCAGCCTCCTGTCTTAGGTTGATACCACTGCAATTGGATCATACCCGTCACTGACTGCCGGTCCAGCATATAGCCATTGGACCCCAAATTTAGACCATCACTAGCAGAAGGGAGGAGGATACAGAAATGCCACGACACCAAGCCAATTGACAGTTCCTTTGGAAAAAATGCATCATTGGTGACACCATCAGCAAAGATCACTGGTGACACCATCAGCAAAGATATGCCAGCATTACCACAATTTGCTGCACTAAACGTAGTTACATAGTCCAGGCAAGTTCTGTAAGCAGTTCAAAGGGGAGGAATCTATCAATCTGTCCGTCTCCTCCCAAAGTCCGTTTCCTCCCAAAGTAAGTTGACTCCTTGATTGAGCATACTTGTTGAGTTATATTCATTGAGATGAAGATAGGAATTCTGGCAATGATGCTAAAAAGACATTATCCTGAAAAGAATTATTAAATATAATGAAAAGGAAAGGTGAAAGTAAACAAACAGATCTGTTAACCTTCTTAAAAAATAATCCTTAACAGCTGTTTACCTGATTTAAATTAGTAAACAAGCAGATCTGTTAAGCACCTTTAAAAACAATCTTTAACAGCTGTTTACCTAATTTAAATTAAGCCATTTAAATCATGTGAATAAAAAAAATAATAATTTGGATCCATTTTCTCATGAGCGCTCCTCATATATGAAATACGCACACACAGACATACAACACAAAACACAAATGTGCAAACAAACGTACAACACATAAGATAATAATAAAGGCCTTGTAGCTTTACCTAGGTGAAATCTCCATTGCAATGTTTAAAAACTCCACAGTGAAAAAAATAAAACTGATCAGAAAAACATTAACCTAGGTTTGTATGAGCTCAAAAAATAAAAATAGAACCTTATGATGTGGAAAAATGCAATAATAAAATAGTATTGAAAAAAGCATCCTGGTTAATCACTGTTGCAGATGTAAGAAAGGCCAAGCTGGAGTTCTGGATATCAGCTGTTATGGATTTGAGTCAAATCATCTTCTTTTCGATCTGTAGAAATCGTTTTAGTTAGTCTTTCTGGAATCCAAATCGGCTGCTGTTCTCCCTGTGGAAACACGCAAACAGAGCCCCGACTCCAGACAATCACTGGGTCTGGACCTTTCCATTGTCCTGTTAGAATATCTTTCCAAAGAACTTTAGGCTTATGCACATTTTTTGGATACATATGCCTTTCCGCAGCACTAAGTCCTGATGAATCCAAATTTAAAAAGTTTAGAGTAAAAAGCGTTATTTTAAGTTTATCTTTGGGGGATATATACCCCTTTCCAATTCCCTCTTTTTGCTTTAATAAGTACGTTTTAATAGTTTGATGAGCTCTTTCAACTATGCCTTGTCCCTGTGGATTGTATGGAATTCCTGTTATATGAGTAATACCAAATGATGAGCAAAATTGTTTAAAAGAGGTAGAGGTATAGCCAGGACCGTTATCGGTTTTTAACTGTTTAGGAACACCCACAGTGGCAAAATTTTGTAAGCAATGAGCTATAACATCTTTAGTTTTTTCTCCGGCATGAAGGGAGCCCATCAAAAATCCGGAAGAAGTATCAATTGTAACATGTAAATATTTTAATTTTCCAAATTCTGGCAAGTGTGTGACGTCCATCTGCCAAATATGGTTAGGTATCAGTCCTCTAGGATTGACTCCAAGATTAACTTGTGGTAAAAAGGTCACACAATTTTGACATTGTTTTATTATATGTCTGGCTTGTTCCTTAGTTATTTTAAAATGCTTTTGTAAAGTATTAGCATTAACATGGAATTTTTTATGAAAATTCATAGCTTCTTCTAGTGTAGAGAAAATATGTATGTCATGTGTAGTTTTATCTGCTAAATCGTTGCCCAAACTAAGGGCTCCAGGCAATCCTGTATGTGCTCTAATATGTCCTATAAAGAATGGATCTTTTCTGTCCCAGATTAGACTTTGTATAGTGGAAAACAAAGAGAAAACAGTAGAAGAAGGGGAAATCCTACCAGCATCTTCAAGAGATACTATAGCATTAACTACATACTGACTATCAGAAAATAAATTAAATACAGAATCTTTAAACATTAAAAAGGCTTGTAATACTGCATTAAGCTCTACCTTTTGAGCTGATTGTTTGGATACTACAAATGTAAAATTTTGATCAGGGGTAACTACTGCTGCTGTACCATTATTTGACCCATCAGTGAATATATTTGGAGCATTCATGATAGGGGTTTTTCTTGTCATTTTTGGAAAAACTACAGGATGCTTAGACCAAAAAGACAACAAAGGATTAGATGGTAAGTGATTATCAAATGAAACATTAGATTTACACATGATTATTGCCCAAGTATTTAACTCATTAGCTAACTCATCAATTTGATCCATAGTATATGGAGTAATAATTTTATTGGGAGAAATTTCAAACACTTCCTTCGCTGCTTTTATTCCTTTGAATATTAATTGTCCTACAGCCTCAGGATACCTAGTAAGAATAGTGTTAGGAGAATAAGATAAATGTATCCACAATAATGGACCTTCTTGCCAAAATACTCCTGTAGGAATATTTTTTGTTGGTAGTACAATAAATAATAAAGGCAAACTTATATCAATTCTATCCAAATGTATATTTTCCATATATGTTTCAATAATTTTTAATGCCTTTCTTGCTTCAGGAGTTAACATGCGAGGTGAGTTTGGATCTGATGGACCTTTTAGAATATCAAATAAAGGTCCCAACTCTCCTGTTGGTATGCCTAGATAAGGCCTTATCCAATTTATGTCTCCCAATAACTTTTGAAAGTCGTTAAGTGACTTGAGTTGATCTACTCGTATTTGAATTTTTGGTGGACGGACCATGGTTGAGGATAATAGAACTCCTAAATAATTAATTGGAAAATTTAATTGTACTTTATCTATTGCTATCTCTAGATTATAATTTTTTTAATAAGTTTGTAAGTGTGGCATAACATTCCAGCAATATGTTTTTATCTTTATGTGCCAATAATACATCATCCATATAGTGAAATATTTGTAGTTCAGGATTTTGATTTCTAAGTGGCTGGATTGCTTTATTAACATATATTTGACACATAGTTGGACTGTTAGCCATCCCTTGAGGGAGTACTTTCCATTCATATCTCTGATCAGGACCTTCATGATTTAATGCAGGGATAGTAAATGCAAAACGTGGACTATCCTCGGGATGAATTGGAATTGAAAAAAAAACAATCTTTAATATCTATGGCTAAAACATGCCAGGTTTTGGCAAAGCAGACAATTGAGGAATCCCTGATTGAGCAGGTCCCATAATAACCATTTCATTATTAATGGCTCTTAAATCTTGCAATAATCTCCATTTACCAGATTTCTTTTTAATGACAAAAATGGGAGTATTATGGGGAGATATGGAAGGTTGTATATGTCCTTCCGCTAATTGTTGTTTGACCAGATCATGGGCTACTTGTATCTTTTCTTTAGTCAGGGGCCACTGAGGAACCCACACTGGTCTTTCTGATTTCCAAGTAATTTTGATTGTCTCAGTGGCCCTTTCTGAAAATCCAACCAATGTCTGTCTGTTCCTTGATCTATTTGAATTGGTGCTGCTATACCTTGTCCTTGTTTTCCTAATCTTTTTTCTTTCCTAAAACCTTGTCTAGCCCTAGTAGTGGGCGCATTAGGATTGATGTTATTTGTTAACGTCAAACCTAATTGATCTAGGACATCTCGTCCCCATAAATTTATAGGAAGATGATCCAATACATAGGGCTGTATAGTTCCCTCACAACCTTCAGGATCCTTCCAATCTAATATCATTGCACTTCTATGGGGATTAGTAGCCACTCCGAGGCCTCGAAGCGTTTGAGTGGCTTGTTGTAATGGCCAATGTTTTGGCCATTCCTTACTAGATATGATGCTAAGGTCTGCACCTGTGGGGGGGTGAGGTTCTTTGCCTCACCTCTGTTGGCCCCCAAATTTACTCTAAACTTTTTAAATTTGGATTCATCAGAACTTAGTGCTGCGGAAAGGCATATGTATCCAAAAAATGTGCATAAGCCTAAAGTTCTTTGGAAAGATATTCTAACAGGACAATGGAAAGGTCCAGACCCAGTGATTGTCTGGAGTCGGGGCTCTGTTTGCGTGTTTCCACAGGGAGAACAGCAGCCGATTTGGATTCCAGAAAGACTAACTAAAATGATTTCTACAGATCGAAAAGAAGATGATTTGACTCAAATCCATAACAGCTGATATCCAGAACTCCAGCTTGGCCATTCTTACATCTGCAACAGTGATTAACCAGGATGCTTTTTTCAATACTATTTTATTATTGCATTTTTCCACATCATAAGGTTCTATTTTTATTTTTTGAGCTCATACAAACCTAGGTTAATGTTTTTCTGATCAGTTTTTTTTTTCAAAAAGATGCTTTAAAAAGCAAAATGTAGAGGGAGAAAAAAGCAACATTTTTTTTTGGTAATTAGGCATTTAAAAAAATTTTAACATTTGTCTGTTTTTAATGAAGGTCACACACTAACACTTAATCAAAATAACAGTTTATTTTCTGAGTTCAGGTGACCAAAGAATAGCCACACCCTTGGAACAAAACACACACACACACACACACACACACACACACACACACACACACAGAGAGAGAGAGAGAGAGAGAGAGAGAGAGAGAGAGAGAGAGAAACAGAATTATCTTTTACCTAACTTTTTATATGATGTCTCAGATCCCCTTAACTTTCCATATTAGCTTTTTTGTCCAGTTGAATTACAACTGCTTTTTGTAGTTGGAAAGAGTGTGACTATTGAAATTGAAACCGTTTATTCTGGGCATCTTGGTAGTTTCTGGTGAGGTTAAGTGGGTGAGAGGGTAAAGAGAAAGTGGGGGATTCTTTCCTATCATAACATGAAGTTTCCCCCATAGTCTGCTCTAAGGTGACAGAACTCAAGTATTTCTTACAGTGGTATGCTTTGATTATTTTTATTTCCCCTTTATCCACAAGTTTTAACAGCATTTTGTCAAACTGCACTTATTAGGAACCATTTTTGAAATAAAGTTATAGTTCACCTAACCAGTCTGCATTTATTGCTTATGGTTTCACTCACCTGCTATGTCTGTTTTTGGTGTCTGAAAAACAGATATATTATTTTCCATATTTTATCCTTTTTTCTCCATGTATATACTGAACAGAAAATTTTGTCTGGAAATATTCCATTTTGATTGAATGCTATAATCAAGAAAATAAAATTTAAATATGTTAAATGTATTTCCAGATTTTCTCAAGTAGTTATGCTTAAAACAAATAATATATCCTGAAATGAAAAACCATGGTCAGCTTCAAGAAAGCAAGAATAAAACCCAAGTATTTATCCTTAATAATAGATTATAGATGATAAATACAGAATAACCTCAAGATTTACAGGAAAAATAGTATTCAATCTGGTATTCTAAAATGAAGCAGATTGTCCATCAATGATAAATAGAAATAGATTTTTATTAATAATAAAAATCTAAAAAGCTATTTTCCATGCCTCATTTCAAAGAGAGTTACTCAATATAGAAGAAAAATTTTTTAAAAAAGGGAGCAGAGTTTGTGGACAGAAACAGTGGCTGTAACTGCAGAGCTCAATAAAGTTATGCTGATTCTGCAGTACAACTTGAAAATAGTTTTGTTAGCATACCTCAGTCCTACCTTTAAAATGATGGTTTAATAGAAATATTAGCTAATGAGTAGTCAAGTGATTGAATGTAGCAAAATTTAGACGTTTCTAGTGATCAATTTTTCTCACCAAAAAAAATGAATATTAGAAAATACAGGAAAAACAGAGTGATGAAAAAAGAAAGTAAAAACGCACTAAACACAAATAATGAAAGCCAAGTTCTGTATATGAAACACAGTAAAATGTGCACTTTTTGTTAAATTTAGTGGGAAAGAAGAAAGTTGTACTGATTGTTCTTGATGGTAAGAACATCCCTCCATGAGCAGCATTCATGTCCTGAGATTGGATGTCAGAAAGGCTAATAAATTAGAGAAAGAAATTACTCTTACTTCTGGTATGTGTTTTGTGATGAAAAGTATCTTAAAGTCAAATTTGTGAAAATGCTTACAGGTTTTTAACCTTCATAAATTTTCTGTAGACAAAGAATACAACACATAATTATTTTTTAAAGAGAATAACTACCTGAGGAAGCATGAACACAGGGACTTGTAACTATGAAAAAATAGAGTGGGGTGTGGTTGCCTATATAGATGCTGATACTTAGAAATAATAAAGTGTCCAATGTAAATTAAGAAAGAAATCACAGAACACATACCATAAATGATAATCAATTAAAGGCTAAATCCTTTTAATATTTGATTGAATAGGCCTGAAGAAAAAGAAGTGGCCCCATAAGTTAAATTGGTTTTCCTCCCTCTCTTTGCAATTACAAAAATAATGGGAACCCCTAAAACATTGTGTAGGGTCTTCTATATACATTTCAAGATTAAAATCAATATAATCAGACAACTAGTAGTGTGTATGGCTAAATTTAGTTTCCTTTGAAAACTTTACATAGTTGCAGATAGAGTGTAGGCTGCTGATTTGGGTGTAAATTTTGGAAACTACTGTTTTATCTGGTTCTGGAGATTGAACTCGGGGTGTTGTATCACTCATATATATACAAAATTCTTTGATATTTTATTTTGAGACCCGGTCTCACTTAGTTACCAAGGCTGGCCTTGAAGTTATTATCCTTCTGCCTCAGACTCTATGATATTTGAGATTACAGGTATGTACCACCACATCAGGCCTGGACACCACTTTTTTTTTTTACATGCATCTAATAATCAAAATTTTTAAAAAATATTTTTGCCTTTTCTTTGATATAAAATATTCAATATTATCTTACCAAATTGTTTTTGACCCTAATATTATTTTCTTGAAAAGGCCAAAATTCATGTTGAGTATTTATTTTTTTTTAGCTTACCATAACAAGATTTACTCATTAGATTCTATCCTGAGTTAGCAAGTCAATTTTATCCATGTTTTAAAAAAACAAATTGCTATAAATTCTTCTGGTCATGGTTTTAATAGAAGTACCTTCCTCTTAGTCATAATCAAAATAAAAGATAGGAGACAATATAGTAAAGTCAAAAGCTAAGATCCAACAGTTCTTGTTTCAACCAGATGTTTATGATTTGATTGTTTATCTTTTAAATTTCTTCTGATTACTCTGATGGCCTTTTCTATGATATTCAATACTCAGCTTCATTTAACAGCACTAGTTTATGTGAAAAGTGGAAACTAAGGGAAATAAACATCTGGAACAAATTCATAGTAGTCAATATTTTTCTCATAATAATATACAGTTTCCTCCCACGATTCTGGGATTTCAATTTATAGAGCTTTAAATGATTTCCATTCTTCAATATATTTCACTATCTGCACATGCAGAAATAATTTCTCAACAAATTTATATTAAATATAAATAAGTAGCAATTTAGAGAAAACCAGATATAATTTACACCTATGAAATTAAAACAATATATGTGGAAGTTTGCCAAAGAATACTTGGCATATTCAAAGAATAAAATAAAGAAATTTACCCGAATTGTTGCTTTCCTTTATGTGATAGGGCAAAGTTTATTGACATGTTGTTTCAAAAAGACATTAACATTTTCATTATGAAAAAATAGTTGTTATTTTTTAACATAAATTTTACTCAATTTTTTAAAATTTTTAGCCATTTATCTTGCACACTGAGAAGGTATTAGCTGGGTAAAACACAGTGAGATACTGATCAATCAATTGTATTTTCAACTAATATTGTAAAATGCATCTCTGACACATTTGCTTGTTTTCATTTTATATAATAGCATCATGCACAATCAGAATGATAAGAGTTTTTTCATTTACTTTCGTATCAATAGTGGGTTAGGTACATTGAAAAGATGTTGAAATAATTACATCTATAATGGTGGAATCTCCCAATTCTTTGTTTTCATCTTTCCTGTGGTGCTTCTGCCCTTCATATTAGTATGTTAACTTTAATTTGCATTTTCCATACAGTTTCTTAAAACATAAGACACTTAGAATTGAGGAAATCACATTTAGTAAGTTTATTTTTTAAACTGATATAAGACTCAATGAAAGACTTCAGCATTATTAATGTACATTTAGTCAAAATTCCATTATATCACAATGGTACATACAGTATTTAAATTTTATATAGCTAAAGGTTTTTTAACAATGACTGATAGGCACCCTAAGCAAGTATGTAGCTCCAATCTTCATTTACTGAGCTTCATTCCTTCATAATATTATAGTTGACAAAAAAACACACATCAGAGTGTCTGTTTTTGGAAAAAATTGTTTGGTGAATTGCTAACAAAACAGCATTAAATTTTTATTTATTATTGGTTCATTGTACTCACATCTTACATAGTAAGATTGTTATAATATTCAATAAGGTGTAGATAAAATCATGAAATACCACATACCATATTGTACAGATTATATAAATGCTCTTCATTATTTCTTCATTCTTTTTCACAAATATTTATCAGGCACTTACTATATGCTAATTAGAAAAAAAAGTTTATTATAATTATTTCCGATATTTTTAAAAAAAACTGCAAGACATAATTTGAAAAGAGAAATATAGATTTCAGAAGTAACTACTGTTTCTCTAGTGAATAATGTGTATAGAATTCTGCTTAGGTATTGGGGTATGCAAATATATTTGAGATGCATCAGAGAATACATATGAAAAAACAATACTATTTATTATGTTATTTAAATAAAGTGAAATATCTTACCAAAGGTTAAAAAAAATTAACTTTAGGGAAAACAAGCAAAAGGGTGCACTATATTTGAAATAAGGTAATAATATTTTTTACTGTAATTAGTTGTTTCTGAGTCTCATTTCACTCTTTACTTTAATTACCTATCCATTGTGTTAAGAACCCCTATAGGTGTTAAACTGTATAAGGTACATATATTGTGGTGTGAGGTGTTATTGGAAAATATTAGCATTCAGTGAATAATGCCATCAATTTTCTGTTTTGCAATATTAAAGAACTATTTCAGATTTATTTCAATGGATAGTTGTGTTTAAAGGTAACAGTAGTTTTTCAATGTAGAAATTACTAAGAAAAATTTAGGTGTTCTCCAAAAGTCTGTAACAAACATATTTGATGAACTTTAGGTCATAATGTATAAGAAAAGTTGCTTTCCTAACCCAAACCAGACATCATTGGAATAACCTTGTGTAGTATCAGCACATACAAGTTTAGATGAGGACTTTGGCTTCTTTTCTCCTTTTACTTCCCACCTACGACATGGCTTATTTTTAAAAAGCAAATTTCAATGCTTGTTCAACCTCTCACACGTCTCAGAATTTACTAAGAGGGATCCCTGACAATCTAGAAACAAACATATCTGAGATAGTGTATAGATTAATATATGAAAAAGTTCAAGAAATTATTGATCTGGCCATGAGATGGTGTGGTAACTATATAGAAAGCTAAAAATTGAAATTGAAAGAAATATAATACTCATGAGAATTACTATGAATCATGTAGTCTTTGGAAGCAGATATTTTAAGTATGAAGCTCATGAGACTGATGTCCACTGCATTTTTATATGAATATTTGCTCTGTTTTTGAGGGCCACCAGATTTTAGCCAGTAAACTTTTGGCTTGATATAGCATAATCAGAAAGCCCAGCATTCTCTTTTTATACCTAGGCATGGTTTACTAAACATTCATTGAGTTTTTGCACAGGCTTTTTCCTTATTTTAATATACCTAGCCCATTAGTCTTGTCACATTCAAATTCATTCATTGTACAAAAAGTAATCTAATTAAATACCCTATTGTCTTTAAAATAAAATATCAACCTAAAATAATTTCTAGACTTTAAAGCATTTTATTCTAGTAACTAGAATATTTATAACTACTAAGAAATTACATTCTAGGTCTCATTTTTACCATTGTCTCTCTCATATTACTTCATTATGATTTGAGTATGTCCCCCGAATTCTCATGTGTTTGGAACTTAGTTTCAAAGGGAGAGAGTTGGAAAAGAGTGGAATGTTTAAGAAGTAAGATCTAGTAAATTGTGGTTAGATCATTGGGGGAAATGTTTTTGGAGAGGGTTAATGTAACTTTCATGGGACACAACATAGTTTGTATTAAAGCCAGGTGTTACAAAAGAGCAAGTCTTTTTTCTGAATTTCTCTTATTCCTATCTACCTCTCAAATGAGCCCTCACCATAATGCCACCTCATTTGTATGCAGGTAAGGGAGCTTTCACAGGAGCTGAGAAGTACAGTGCACTTAAATCTTCAGAACTATGTGCTCAAAAATATTTTTTATAAGTTGTAGTTGGACACAATACCTTTATTTTATTTTATTTATTTATTTTTATGAGGTGCTGAGAATTGAACCCAGCTTCTTGCATGTGAGAGGCGAGCACTCTACCACTGAGCCACAACCCCAGCCTCTCAGAAAATATTTTTTATGCAATTATACCTATTTTTATTCATTGGCCTGTTTCTGGTATTTTTCTATAACATTATAAAATGGACTAAAACAACCTCTGTGTCTTATTTCTAAAGAAGACAGTTGAGACTTTGCAGTGTGTTATCAAAAAATTCTGTAAAAGCTTTAGAATAAGAACTGCTATGCATTCACTGAGTGACCTTTAGTGAGTGATTAAATATCTTTGAGTATAAGGCATCTTACTATGAGAGCAAGTAGAACTTCTAAGATTACTTTTTAAAAGCTCTGGTATAGTTTAGATGGTAAAGGCTTTGCATTTCTGATTCTTATTTGTTTTTATATTTTAAAGGTGATATCTTGTATTTCTTATATTCCTCATGGTGTTTAGGTTAATGTATTGCCATTTACTTTGGGACTCAAATATGTGGAATTTATTTTGTTTAGTCAAGCAAAAGCAAGAGTGGTTCCTTAGAATATAGAAAAGACTCTATGAGAATGTTTTTATTTTTAATTGGAAGAATTTTCTCATTGCTAATATTTATAGAGGGAATTTATATCTTGATGACACCCATTAATCAGAAATAGCCTGAACTGACTAGATCAAAAACATTAGAAAACTATGAATAAAGAGGCAGATTAAAAAAATAGCACAATTTTGAGTCTCCTATTAAAGTACAAATAATAGTATTTTTTCCAGTAAAAGGACTCAAGTACATGTAGCTGCATTTTAAGCCTCCTGTAATCACACAACTCACCATCAATCATACTACCACTGTAGGAAGAGAAATGCAGATCTTTACAGGCAGAAAAATCAAATACAAAAAGTGCAATTTGCCTTATGCAAAAAAAGACCTCACTATTTATGTCATACTTCTTTTAGCTCCAAGGTTCCATATCTTTGAGCTCAAGATATTTAACAAGAAGAAAGTGGATTTGTTTTATGCTAGATAAGTTAAGAACTGATATAATTAGAATGTAGAGTAAACATTTTGATTTTGGATTCAGTTGTTTCAAGTATGATGGCTTGCCCAGGAAAGCAATGCAGGAGGTTTTGTCCTCAACTTCACCCAAATTGTATGGAAAATTATTATTTGTTTAAATTAAAAGTGGAAGCTACAGGCAATCGACAGCAGGTATTGAAATGTCATGATGAGACATTGAACTGCACTTGTTTTTCTCATGTTTTTGTATCATTGATTGCTGTGAAATTTGAATATTTGAAATATAAAAACTATATTTAAAAATAAACATTAATATTCTTTTGTATTTTAAGGTAATTTTAAGGCTCATGGCCTAAGGTCTTAATACACAGTATAATTACCTCATATTTTTCTAATGTAATCCCAAGACAAAGGAGTTGGTATATATTTTTCCTGAAAAAAATATTTTTACGAAGTAAAATTATGTTGTTACATTATCATACTTTTCTATGCAGTATATGTTGGGCCTTAAAATTAATAGAGGTGAATGCCTTGATGGGACTGCCAAAAGGTTTATATTATCTTGCCCTGGTAAATATTGTGGCAGAATATATGGAGCATGAGAAAAAAGATTTCTGAAATTGTGTATTTTTGTGGTTTGAAACTGTTGAAAGGTATATCATTGTTATTAATGAAACAGACTGACTAAAAAGAGCAATGTTCTTTAAGCGTAGATATGTGAACAAATTCTTTGGTAAGCAAAAATGCCCTGTGCAGCCAGGCTGAAATACATTATACTTAGACTCTGGTAATCTCAGTTCTTTTTTTTTTTAAATTCTAACTAGTAAATTTTTCTAGCTCAATAAATCTCTCCCTATTCCTTTTCTTGCTTTTAAAACCAGAGAAGCAATACTTGTCTTTTTTAACTTTCTGGATTATTTCCCGATTTGACTGCAACAAAATATGCAGAAAACTTTTGGAAAATATTACAAAGCATACAAATGGAAGTCAATAATCTTTGCTTACTTTGTCACTCTTTTTCTTTCAAATGCTGTTGTAGCTCAAAGTGGGTAACTTATCTTTCTTCAATTACCTTTAACTGATTATATGTCCATTTTCACCCTAGCATTTGGAAACCACACTTCATCCACTATTGGTCTCTTGCTTAAGTCTTTATAAGTTTTTATTTCTATATTGTTGTTCATCCAATTGATTTTTCTTCTCATTTAGTGTAGTTTCATGTATAATTAAGTTGGTATAAATATGTCTATATTGGAGAGTGTACAATGTCCCTAGACCTTGTTCTTAGGTATATGTTGTTGTAAACTCAGGTCTTCATGAATTATATGTAATGTTAATAAAATAGTGAATGATATTCAATGATTTTTGTATGGATTCTGTGTATAAGAAGCTTTTACCCTGTTGTACCTGAAAAGCCAATATTTTATGAGAAGAAACTTAATCTTTACATACAACCTTCTCAGTTTACCTCTTAGTACTTGGTCCTCATAAAATGAGATTATAAAACATAGCTCATTGATTATTTTGTCATAAGTATAAGGCCTCACTCAACCTCGACTCCACATTTATTTCTCCAATTCTTGCCCTGAAATAACACTACCTAGAGAATAACAATGATGTCAGAATTTACTAATGTACATGAAAACACTGATCATTGACCTCATTTACAGAAAAATGGAATGTTTCCAATAAGGATGAAGTCTAGAAGGCCATTATACACAAAAGAAAGATAAAGCTCTTCTCTCCTGTAAGAGCTACCCTTACGTTTGGGGAAATTCAGTCTATTAAAATTAATGGAAAATGTTAAAATGTTAAAATTTTAAAATTTATAAATCAAGATATGAATAGCTGGGGCTTATTTTCCTATATCTATATCCTTCTTATAACTCTTAATTTCACCATAAATACAAACAGAAAAAAATAATGATCTGACTTATGCAAATTGTATTTCACATTAAGTTTGATTAAAATGTGTAAAAGTATTAACAGATACTAGAGTATTATTCACTCAACAGTATGTTTTACTGTTACATAGAATATTTAGTCAAGTGGAACACTATGATGTCTGTCATTTAACAACAGGATGCAATACATGAGTGTTAACATGTAAACAAATATTCAGTTAAAAAGACATATTGCATAAATAAGGTAAATATAGGTAAAAAAATGCACTGTAAACCTGACATGATGGTTCATGCTTGTAATCCAAGCAAACTGGGAAGCTGAGTAATTTCAGAAGTTGAAATTCACCCTCAGCAATTTAGTGTGGTTTCAAGCAACTTAGTAAGACAGTCACAAAATTTAAAAAAGTTTAGAGAGGGCTTAGGAATGTAGCTCAGTGTATAAAAATACCTAAACTTAAACTGAAATACAAAAAAAAGATACAGTTTAAAATATTACACTTCAGTGTTAAAAATTAAAAATAGATTTGATATATAATTCTTTTCTCAGTATTCAAAAGTGAAAATAGTAATTTTTGATTTAGGAAAAACAATTATATACTTTTAAAAATGAGGTTTCTTCACTATGAACGTATGATATTTATGACTGATATTTGTACAAAATAACTTGATAATGCTTAATAAATTTAAGCAAAAGTTAAAGACAACTACATGTTTTATAAACTTAAATGAGTTCTGTATTTTACTGATCCTCATATACATCAAGGTGTAATATATAGATAATAACTTTACTATACTCTCACATTTATTATAAATGTTTCATTGTTATATAAGTCATGCATTTTGGACAAAAAACGTTCAGTGTTCACTACTAGTATGAGTTTTCAGATGTTCAATGAATTTAAAATTTAAATACATTTTGGAAATATTATTTAACTTTTTAGAGTTTCTGGGCACAATGAATTCTCTATAAATAAGCAGTGTTTAAGAAACATGTAGCTACATTTTTTTTTCATTTGTATTTTCTCTAACCAGTATGTATCCACAGGTGTTGATTATTGGTGAATAAATTTTGGAGGCGTTGTCACATTGTCAATTTTCACATTTCAAAACTTTCTCTATGCTATGGTTTTTATGGTGAGGATTAAATGTTGTCCCTTTCTTACAGTAATGGTACAATGGTCTCATTTGTAGAGCTTTTCTCCAGTGTGTTTTCTCTGATGTCTAGTAATATATGATACATAATTTAAAATGTTTCTACATTCCCTACATTTAGATGTCTTCTTTCCAGAATAAGAAACCTAGTGGTGAAAAGAATTGCTTTCTTATTAAAAGCTTTGCTGCATCGTTTCAATTTGTAGGGTTTCTTTTCTGTATAAATTCTGTTGTTAATAAGGTTTAGTCTTTTTTTAATGTTTATTTTTTAGTTGTAGTTGGACACAATACCTTTATTTCACTTATTTATTTTTACGTGGTGCTGAGGATAGAACCCAGGATCTCACACATGTGAGTCTATCACTCTACCACTGAACGACAACCCCAGCCCCACAGTTTAGTCTTTGTTTAAAAGTATTATCACTTTATTCACATATTCAATGTTTATATTTGTAGGGCTTCTCTCCAGTGTGAGTTCTTCCATGGTAAATAAGGTCTGATTTTTTACCAAAAGCTTTGCCACATCCTTTATATTTGTAGGGCTTCTCTCCAGTGTGAGTTCTGCTGTGGCGAATAAGGTTTGAGTTTTTACCAAAAGCTTTGCCACAATCTTTACATTTGTAGGGCTTCTCTCCAGTGTGAGTTCTTCTATGGTAAATGAGGTCTGATTTTTGACCAAAAGCTTTGCCACAATCTTTACATTTGTAGGGTTTCTCTCCAGTGTGAATTCTTCTGTGGCGAATAAGGTGTGACTTGTCACTGAAAGCTTTGCCACAATCTTTACATTTGTAGGGCTTCTCTCCAGTGTGAGTTCTGCTGTGGCAAATAAGGTTTGAATTTCTACCAAAAGCTTTGCCACAATCTTTACATTTGTAGGGCTTCTCTCCAGTGTGAGTTCTGCTGTGGCAAATAAGGTTTGAATTTCTACCAAAAGCTTTGCCACAATCTTTACATTTGTAGGGCTTCTCTCCAGTGTGAATTCTTCTGTGGCGAATAAGGTGTGACTTGTCACCAAAAGCTTTGCCACAATCTTTACATTTGTAGGGCTTCTCTCCAGTGTGAATTCTTCTGTGTCGAATAAGGTGTGACTTGTCACCAAAAGTTTTGCCACAATCTTTACATTTGTAGGGCTTTTCTCCAGTGTGAGTTCTTCTGTGGCAAATAAGGTGTGATTTTTGACCAAAAGCTTTGCTACAATCTTTACATTTGTAGGGCTTCTCTCCAGTGTGAGTTCTGTTGTGGAAAATAAGGTGTGATTTGTCACCAAAAGCTTTGCCACAATCTTTACATTTGTAGGGCTTCTCTCCAGTGTGAGTTCTGCTGTGGCAAATAAGGTGTGATTTTCGACCAAAAGCTTTGCCACAATCTTTACATTTGTAGGGCTTCTCTCCAGTGTGAGTATTGCTGTGGCAATTAAGGTTTGAATTTTTACCAAAAGCTTTGCCACAATCTTTACATTTGTAGGGCTTCTCTCCAGTGTGAGTTCTTCCACGGTAAATAAGGTCTGATTTTTTACCAAAAGCTTTGCCACATCCTTCACATTTGTAGGGCTTCTCTCCAGTGTGAATTCTGCTGTGGCGAATACGGTTTGAATTTTTACCAAAAGCTTTGCCACAATCTTTACATTTGTATGGCTTCTCTCCAGTGTGAGTTCTTCTATGGTAAATGAGATCTGATTTTTGACCAAAAGCTTTGCCACAATCTTTACATTTGTAGGGCTTCTCTCCAGTGTGAATTCTTCTGTGGCGAATAAGGTATGACTTGTCACCAAAAACTTTGCCACAATCTTTACATTTGTAGGGCTTTTCTCCAGTGTGAGTTCTTCTGTGGCAAATAAGGTGTGATTTTTGACCAAAAGCTTTGCCACAATCTTTACATTTGTAGGGCTTCTCTCCAGTGTGAGTTCTGCTGTGGCAAATAAGGTTTGAATTTCTACCAAAAGCTTTGCCACAATCTTTACATTTGTAGGGCTTCTCTCCAGTGTGAGTTCTGCTGTGGCAAATAAGGTTTGAATTTCTACCAAAAGCTTTGCCACAATCTTTACATTTGTAGGGCTTCTCTCCAGTGTGAATTCTTCTGTGGCGAATAAGGTGTGACTTGTCACCAAAAGCTTTGCCACAATCTTTACATTTGTAGGGCTTCTCTCCAGTGTGAGTTCTTCCATGGTAAATAAGGTTTGAATTTCTACGAAAAGCTTTGCCACAATCTTTACATTTGTAGGGCTTCTCTCCAGTGTGTGTTCTGCTGTGGCAAATAAGGTTTGAATTTTTACCAAAAGCTTTGCCACAATCTTTACATTTGTAGGGCTTCTCACCAGTGTGAGTTCTTCTATGGTAAATAAGGTCTGATTTTTGACCAAAAGCTTTACCACAATCTTTACATTTGTAGGGCTTCTCTCCAGTGTGAGTTCTGCTGTGGCAAATAAGGTGTGATTTTCGACCGAAAGCTTTGCCACAATCTTTACATTTGTAGGGCTTCTCTCCAGTGTGAGTATTGCTGTGGCAATTAAGGTTTGAATTTTTACCAAAAGCTTTGCCACAATTTTTACATTTGTAGTGCTTCTCTCCAGTGTGAATTCTTCTATGGTAAATAACGTCTGATTTTTTACCAAAAGCTTTGCCACAATCTTTACATTTGTTGGGCTTCTCTCCAGTGTGAGTTCCTCTGTGGCATATAAGGTTTGATTTTTGACCAAAAGCTTTGCCACAATCATTACATTTGTAGGGCTTCTCTCCAGTGTGAGTTCTGCTGTGGCACATTAGGAGTGATTTTAAACTGAAAGCTTTGCCACATCCATTACATTTGTAAGGCTTTTCTCCAGTGTGAGATCTACAGTGGCGAATAAGGTCTGATATTCTACCAAAAGCTTTGCCACAATTTTTACATTTGTTGGGCTTCTCTCCAGTGTGAGTTCCTCTGTGGCAAATAAGGTTTGATTTTTGACCAAAAGCTTTGCCACAATCTTTACATTTGTAGGGCATCTCTCCAGTGTGAGTTCTTCTATGGTAAACAACGTCTGATTTTCTACCAAAAGCTTTGCCACAATCTTTACATTTGTTGGGCTTCTCTCCAGTGTGAGTTCCTCTGTGGCATATAAGGTTTGATTTTTGACCAAAAGCTTTGCCACAATCTTTACATTTGTAGGGCATCTCTCCAGTGTGAGTTCTTCTATGGTAAACAAGGTCTGATTTTCTACCAAAAGCTTTGCCACAATCTTTACATTTGTTGGGCTTCTCTCCTGTGTGAGTTCTGCTGTGGAAAATAAGACTTTTAATACTAACAGCTTTGCAACATTCTTTATATTTGTAGGTCTTCTCTCCAGTATAAATTCTCTGGTGATGAACAAGGCTTGATTTTTTGTATGATTTCTGGTGTTCACTCTCACTTGTAGTTTTCCATATTTTCATTCGTGGTAAATAGTCAAGATCACAACTTCTATATTTTGCACTTTTCACTTCATGAAATATATGTTTTAGGCCCTTTTCTGTTGAATATTTTTGGATATGATTAGGAGTCATGGCTGAAATAAACAAAAATTTTTAAAAAATCAATGCATATTAGACTGGGATAAATATATTTTGCACACATAATATGAAATTAAGAAAAAAATAAGTACATCATTAGTGTAGCAGATTAGTAAGTCCTAAGTCACCATAAATCCAAAAAAATATATATTAGTTCCAAAAAAAGGAAAGAAAAAATTACTTTGAGAATATTATTGAAATTTTGTAGAGACCACAGTATCCAAGAGGATTACATCATTAAGAAGAGTAATATAATAAAATGTTGAAAAGTATCATTAACAGCCTTTTGTCCTCCATAAGATAGTATTGTGTATTTAGGAAATACGTACCAGCTACATTTACTGTCAGTAGAATAAGAGAAATGTAAAACATATGCAAACATTTCTGGCTTTTTCAAAGAGTGTCCAAAATGGTTTTTGTTTACCATGACATAGAGACATGAAAATAACTAGTAGATTTTGAGTGATAATACCATAAATATTCAACAAGGAAAAAGAGGCAATGGACTCTTAAAAACAAATATGAACAAAAAATTTACTAAGAAATATACACATATATGTCTATAAAATTTTTTATTAAAACATTTTAAAAGACTATAAAAGCCTTGCATAGCCTATGGCCATAATATTTGGAAGAATTCAACACATGACAATCAAGTATAATAAATTAATTTTTTTTATATATTTTTACATTCGTGTGATATGAGAATTTCCTTTATTGACAAATACTACTTTGTTTATTTATAAATATATCATGGTATTTTACACTATATATACAAGGTAAGATGACTAAATAGAATGAATTAACAAAATCATTATTTCATATAATTATCAATTTTGTTCTTACAAGGTATTGTATTTTTTCTACTAGTATTTATGAAGAACATAAAACACTCACTATGTGGTAAAATAAAACTCTTGACCCTATTATGCTCAATAAAATAAAAATATGGAGACTTTTACTATAATATCAACCCTTCACAAAGCATAGTACCTGGTGAGCAAAATTTTGCTCCCTAAATTTCTGACTTCCACATGTGAATCAAATGCTCCTACAACTTAATATCTGCCTGCCACCTTTCACTTAATTCAAAGTCCTGCATATATTTCTTATAACACTTTAAGAGACAAAATATTTCATAACTAAATAATTATAGAATATAAGTACATATTTTTCAACATTTTACATTGATGGGCATACACATTGAGTCCCTAGATTTAATACTAAGAAAAATATTGGCACTAAACACAAAAGCAGAGGTATATCTTCAATTTTCTGATTTAATTGTTCATGGATACATATTTAGTACTGGCAATTCTGGATTTTTAGGTCATCAAACTGTTAATGTTCCATGTGAAATGCTTGAGATTTCCCCAAAAATTCTATATCACGAACTACAATACAAGTGTTTTTAAAATTGTTTTAGCCATGCTGTTTCTAAATTTCTGTGACTTCTCTCAAACATGAAATACTTTTGCATGGCCTCCCAATTAGCAAATATTACAAGTATGCAGCATTGTTCTTGCCTATTTTTGTTTATTAAAAAGTTTTTATATTTTTTTCCTGAAAATGGACTATATAATCTACTGATAGCTTCTTTAGTGAATAAATAAAAAATAGTAAAGCAAATACAAACAAGATAAGCATGGCTAAATCCAAGTTACAAAAAAGAAAAATAAAACATTAAGAATTTAACATTAGGATACTGACAGTGATGAATTACTCAAAGAATACTAAATAACTATTTTAAAAAAGTTTGGAGACATAAATTGATATAAATATTAACATCAATGTGCACAATGTTTATGTGAATAATTCTTTAAGAAAAAAATGAAAGGGGAATTCCTTGTGTGCAAATCTGAAATTCTACAAATATGGGAGAGGCTTATCAAGCAGTACCAAGTTTACGACAAGTCTAAGCAACTTGTAGAATACTGTAAAAATTAAAAATCTATAGGATATATAAGGAGAAGTGGGATACACACACACACACACACACACACACACATACTGTGTTTTGTGTAGGGTTGATATTATAGACAAAGACTCTCTCTCTGTCTCTCTCTCTCTCTCCCTCTCTCCATAAAGAGAGAGAGAGAGAGAGAGAGAGAGAGAGAGAGACAGAGACAGAGACAGAGACAGAGACAGAGACAGAGACAGAGAAAGAAAAGAATCCAAGCATGCCAGAATAAAAAAAATGATCCAGAAGTTAAAACACTAATCAAAATAAGAAAAATAAAAAATATTAAAAAATTATAAAGTAGAAGTATAGTGCTAAATTCACTTCAAAATATTTATGATTTCTAATGCATTACTGCAAAACACAAAACAAAAGAAAAAAATTACTAACAGAATTGAATCTGAAAAAGAAAATGTCAAGTCAGTTCCAGCAGAGAACATGGAAAGAAACCAAGCATGATCTGCTCCTAGAGGTTCTATTTGTTTAAAGATGGATAATGATCCAGCCTTTACATCTCATCCTGTTGCACAATTTTTAATCAATGAGATATAGTTTTAAATCATGAAATTTTTCATAAATCTTTTGGACGAGCTTTTGTTGAGTGCGCAAATTGTATCCTAATATTTACCTTTTAAAACAAAAACAAAGATTTATCCTCTCTTATATAAATATACATTAAATATTGTTTTATTTACAGTTAATATGCTCAATATTCAACATAAATTTAATACTCATAATTGGTCATCTGCATTGAATAGACATTTTATTCTCAAACAGCAATTACCAGTATAATTATGTAATATACGAGGCTCCACCTTACCAGCATGACAAGATCCTATGCCTTTGATCACGTGGGGAAAAGCATAGACTTCTATACTTATGCCAACATGGACTCTACCTTCATGTTTGAAAAAAAGCAATTATAAATATACATCAGGGACTTCACAAGCTGATTTCTAAGTCTTATTTAACCCTGGAAGATAAGAGTTCATCCAAACAAGAGAATAATCATTCTCCTCAAAAGAGGAGAAACATTAAAAGAGGACCCAAAAGATACTTGAATTCTAGTAACTTAGGGAGATATAAAACCATTAACAGCCTCAGCTCAACAGGTGTTGGCTACAATGGGGTTAGAATGTACTCTAGATAACTTTGTTACTGCTTTGATTGCTAAACTTACACAAAACTCTGTAAATGCTTTGGTCTTGATAACAATATTGCTCTCTTTTTGTACACCAGCTCTGGGAAATTCAGTCCTGTCAGATTCTGGACTTCTAGAACCCACTAAAATATCTTGACTCACTTGCATGAAATTGTTATATACCTGCAAAAATGTCTCATGGTATTCATTGTTGTCTTAGCAGAATAATGTGTCCTTACCATCTACATAGTATTAAATAGGTCACCATCCTGTGCAATTTATTCATAACAGATCTATTCCTCTTGATAAAAATTGTGAAGATTCAGTGAAGCTTCTCTCTAAGGCAGAATTTAATGCTTTGACATTCTCCTTTGTGGGTTTACCTGGACTAGCTCTACAGGCTCATAAAACTACTATGAAACTCGCCTATGCTATCATAAACAGTATTAGTCATGCATTCATGGATGTAAATATGCTTAATGAAGAACAAAAACAACATTGTCAAGCCATACTTGACAATCATGCTGCAATTGATTGTCTGTTATTGTTACATCATCAAGGATATCAAAAGTTTAATACCATGTGATCCTTCAATATAAGTTATAATATTAATTTTATTTCAAAAGACCTAGATTACCTTAGAGATATTATTAATAAGTTTCAACAAGATGATGGATTTTGGACTTGTTGGATTGGTTAACTTCATGTATACACAATTTTATCTGGGTCAAAAATATTCATAGGTGGATGTTTACTGATGTTGGAACTTGCTGATGTCTATGCCTGCCCTATTTATTGCCCTCACCAGCATTAAGGAGATAAGTAATATTATTTATTCAAAATTCCTTAAAAAAGAGGGCAGGTATTAAGTATTCTGACCTGGGAATAGATAGGAAAGTGTGGGGGTGATTGTAACTGGCACCCTGAGTCCCACGATTGTAATGCCCAGCAGTTTCTCCCTGAAGCTATTAAGACAACTCTACAGGTGCATTATCTAGTTTCTGTAGTAATGTCCTTAGGGAGAAGGGTCTCTATATTTGTATTAACTGAACCTAATCTTGGTTAGCTACCACTTGGGGTTAAAGAAACACTGGGTGAGAATGTAGTCAAGGTATCAGAATCTTTGTAATTTGGGGGCATTATATGTACAGCTGTTAAGAGGGGTAGCCAGTTTATTTTTCTTTTTTCCTTTTCACTGTGTGTGTGTCTCTCTCTTCTGTTTGCTCCTTTAAAGGTTTCCTCATAAGAAGATTTGAAACAGATCATGCTGGCCCTCACAACAAAAGGTAAGTTTTAATGGTTAATCTGAATAAACTGGAACATCACTAAAGAACAAAACAGAGAACAACAAGGAATTTGAAAATGTGATAAATATAGGGCAGTATGTGTTCAATGATTACAATTAAAATAAGTAAACCTAAGCTTTTGAAAATTTTGTCTGCTGGGTAACTACTCTTTCGACATTTTTTAGTTTGGTTTTCTCATTGACATTTGAATGACTCAACTGTGTCCCCTGCTATGTGTAGTCTACAATAGTTTACATCACTAAATTATACTAGGTACTACTTATCTAAAGTGAAGGATGTGTAACACACAAAGAAAGAGACAGATTTAATAGTGAAATTATATATATATATATATATATATATATATATATATATATATATAGAGAGAGAGAGAGAGAGAGAGAGAGAGAGTAAAATATCTGTACTAAAAATGCCCTTTTTCTTTGAAACACAAATTTGAAACTCATTTTTATAGAGAAGTTCCCAGAAGATACTCTGCAACAGAAGTAAATTACATAATAATAAGTAATTAATAATTTTAAAGGAAAGTTAAACTTACCCAGGAAGGCCAAGTTTCTATAATTCTCTAGCATCACATCTCTATATAAATTTTTCTGAGCAGGCTGAAGGCATTCCCACTCCTCTTCAGTAAAATCAATGGCTATATCCATAAATGTTAACAGTACCTAAAATAAGGATAGGTAAATAAATAAAACATTGACCACAGGAATATTTGCACAGTCTGTAATGTAAATACAGTTGAAATTAGAGTTTGTAGAATATTATGTAGGTATTGTTTTTGAACACAATGAGAAAAAGTGATTTAAGTTCAAAAAAGTACACATATTCCACATTTATGAAACACAATATAAAATTTAGGCATTATCACAAAAAATATATATTTTGTAATTTTTTATATCTTGATCTAAATTATACATATTTTTCAGATGAGAAAATTATGGTAATTAAGAAAGGGAATCCTCAAATTTTAATTGTACAACTACAAATCAGAGATTTACTAATGTGTAGAATCTTATTTGTTATTTTTGTGATACAGCTGGCTATTCTGAATGTGTAGTGAGATCTCTAGTAATTCCAGTATCAATGGTATAAGAGAAATTTTGAAATGCAACAAGGTAGGCAGACCACTTAATGGGAATATTTAATAGTTTATTTAAGTTTGAACATTTTATGGTTTTTATGTATGTTGTTAATATAAAAAATAGCAACAAAAATCCTGTTTTAATTTTCCTGTTTATAATTTTAACATTTTTTAACATACAAAATTATATATATATATATATATATATATATATATATATATATATATATACACACACACACACACACACACACACACATATATATTTAAATACAAACTTTGATCGATGTTTATATTGTATGATATTTATAATAGAATATACATATAGCTCTTCAAAAAATATATATTTTTTTAATTTTATTCATTCTTTCTAGTTCTACCTGACAGTAAATTGATTTTCATGGTATTATGAAAGCATGCGATATATATTAGTATAATTAAAATCCTGTTTCTGTTGGTGGCTACGATGGTAGGATCCACTTACAGATATAGATCTTTTTTTTTTCTATCCTTGTCCCTTTTATTTATTTATTTACATATTTATTTTTTTATGTTTACCATTGTTCAATCTACTAATCTTCTTTTCTTGCCCTTCCCCACTTTATAAGCTTTAGATTTCACATATCAGCAATAACTTTCAATATTTGGTTTTAAAGAAATGGTTTGTTTTACTTAGCATAAAATATCCAGATTCATCCATTTCTTGGCAAATGTCATAAAGTCATTCTATTTTATGGGCAATTCATAGTTTATTGTGTACATAAGCAACATTTTTTATCCTACATTATTGAATGGACCCATGCATCATTGAATGGTTGGTTTTATAGCTTAGCTATTGTGAATTGTGCTGCTATAAACATTAATGTGGCTGTGTTAATGTAGTATGCTGATTTTATGTCTTTTGGGCATATACAGTGCAGTCAAAAAAGTGGGTAAAATTGTGGTTCCATTTCTTTAACAATATCTATAAATGTTATTATGTTTCACTTAGATCTCCATACAGCTGGAAAAATTGGAATTCATCTATACCTGAGGTGAAAATAAAACATAAACAAAAAATTAGTAAGTCATAAAATGACTAGAATTTATTATCAAATCCTACATCCCAAAATATAGTAAAATTCAAAAACTAAAAGTAAAGAAAGTCTTAAGCAAATAAGCAAAATTAGAAGCTATTAAAGATAAATATAACACAAAGTTATCAGTATCAATGTTGGTGCTTTTAAAAAGCAAATGAGCTCAGTTTAGTGATGGAAAACTATAGTTCCAGTGACTGAGGAGGATAAGAAAAAAGAATCATAAATTCTAAGACAATATTATATATAATATTGTCTTATATATATTTTATTGAGCATCTTAGTGAAGCACTTAGCAACTCGGCAATATTCTGTCTCTAAATAAAATATAAAAAAAGGACTGAGGATATGGCTTTCTTGTTAAGCACCCCAGGGTTCAATCTTCAGCACAAATTTTAAAAAAGAAGATACAATTAAAAAATCACTAGCAAATTTGAAAATTGAACGAATAAAAATTATATCAATTATACAGTATATAATTGCAAATATAGGCAAATATAATGATATATCACTTTATTGAAATACACTCTGGAAAATTTATCCTAAGAATTTTCTGCAATTTTCCAATACTCTGAGTGCAGTGACAGAATCTAGATGGTATAGACTAGTACATGGCTAAAATACTTGCTAGATCCATGCTTGTACATAAAGCCTACTGCTGACCAAAATACAATAATGACACATGATTGATGTTATGAAGTAAAATCAATCAGGGTAAACCTCATAATAAAATAAATGGTGGAACTACTGAAAACACTAACAATACAACTCTTAAAACATGCTAGGATATTGGGAAAACAGTGCACTAATAAAATGCTATTTTATCCCTTCACTCATAAAACTTAAAACATATTTTGACACATTAAATGCTGATTATAAGTTATTAATAAATAATACTGAAATATATAAGAAAGTACAAAGCTCAAAATTTACATACAATAGATAGGGTTCATATGGCGGTGCACACCTGAAATGTTTACTATTCTGGAGTCTAAGGCATGAAGTTCAAAATTTAAGGCGAACTGAAGAAATTGAGCAAACCCCATCTGGAAATAAAATTTATAACAGAGTTGATAATATGCTCAGCATTAAGACACTTTGGTTGAATCCCTAATATCACAAAAGAAAAAAAAATGTTTTTTTTTGTTTTCAAAATTATACAATATAATAGACTTAAACTTATTATTTACAAAATATTAATACAAAAAATTTCTTCATCAAATGATTACATTAAAAGCTGCAAAAGTGACAAGTTAAAAAAAAACTAATTTCCTCACATATAATCAAACACTTATAAGAAGAAGAAATACAACATAATGCATAAGAAAAACAAAAAATTCTTGAAAAGTCACTTTAAAAAAGATATATCTAAGTATTCAATAATCATAAAAACCCAAAATCTTTAGAAATTAGGTAACATTGAATAAAATCACATCATATAGATGAATTTAATCATATTGATGAATATGTGGAATAAATGCATTCACAAAAAAAGGAAAATAATAATTTAAGCTTTTATTATCCATTTGTAGAAACTGTTTTGTAATCATATGTATATGATACACCCACATAGGAAACAGAGACTAAAATTACAGAAACTGTTCATGAGAATACATTCACATTCTTCCAGAGTTGAAACCAAGGGGCATGGCTAAATAGGAAGAAATAATTATTAAATTTTGTAAAATGTAAATTCTAGGAGCTAGAATTTTTGTTGATGTATTATATCCAGTTTGACAAATAATATAAAATACCATGCATGTTTTATGCTGATGTCACATGAATGTTGCATTTCATATGCAAGTATGTTTACAAAAGGAATATGCACTATTTGAGAAAATAAAAATATGGAAAAGAACATAAAAGACTCAAATATTCAACATACTTACAACGGATAGAACTATTATAAAAATGATCATTTTTCCCAAGGTACACTTTAATAATAACTGGTCGTAATTTTACCATTCTTTACTTTTTGTTAAAGAAGAATTAAAGGATAAACTTCTAATATTTTCCTGGAAAGATGAATGTATATAAAATCAGACATGTACTCTCTGACAGATAAGAACAAATGTACTAGTGATCATTACCTGACAGTAATGCATGTTATAATATTACAAAAGTGTAGTAATTTTAAGATAAAGAATCACAATACAGAAAACTACATAGGGCAGTTCATATGTATACAAATATCTTTTTAATGTTAATTATTAATTATATAAATCAAAACATATCAATAAAATATTTAATGTTAACGAATGCTACGATTCAACCTCAAGGTAGATGTTAGAATAAAAGGCAAAGATTACAAAAGCTACTTGTGTGCAGAATGTGCGTGACACTGGAATTATACAAAAGCATTCACCAAACAGCAGATATAAAGAGAGATAATTTTAAAAAATAAAATAAAAATAAATAAAAGCAGAATATAAGCCTACCTCCATTTATGGATACACCAAATAAATATATACTCTGGTTTTGAGTCCTTCTAAAAACTGTAAAGGAATTAGAGGCACACAAATTGGAAAACTTAAAAAAAAAATATCGACCAAGAGGAGATAAGTAGAATGCACTTGAAGATTTTTCTGATTTGAGCAATATGCAAAATTACTGGAACAAAATGCCCAAATCCGGTGTTAATATAAATAAATGAAGACTGATTTGGGTTTGAAATATAATATTTAACTCTAAATTGCCTGTAGTTTAAATGGTAATTTATCTGTACACACAGAGGAAGGAATAAGATATACATGAGTATTTACTCGGGGGTGTGGGGGGGAGATAAGTGGTTTTCTATGGCCGAGTGGAAGAGGTGTTAAATCTTAAGGTAAACCTTAATCCCTTAGAGGGATTTGCCAACATTCTCTAAAAATGCAAGTAGCTGTTGCTGACAGTTGAACTTTTATCTAGACACTAACAAAAACTTAACAGGAAAATACAGACCACCACTGAAAGCCAAATTGGCAGATTAGCACTTCCTGAGCTCTGTCAGCCAGCTCACTTTACTAATAAACACCAGACCTAACCAATTCTTTCTCTAAGTAATTTCTCCCGATATTAACTTTTTCCATTTACTGCACTACATCTGAAACCTCAAAGCATTGAAACATTGGTAACTTTCTAGATCAAAAAGGATTTTTCTCACATTGGTGTGCAAACATTGTAATGGGCTAAAATCTCAAATATTAATGAAGAAAAATGTTTACAATCACAGATCCCTCTTTATTTCTAAAATGGATGCACCTCAATTTTTTTTTCCAGTGAGCATAAGGCACCCTGGAATCTAAAAAGCTTGCATCCAAATTTTAGTGCACCATCCAACTATAAGATTTACTGCATGAGCACAGCTGTTAGAATGGCTACTCTGAAAAAGTGGAATAGTAAGTAGTACTCCAATTATATGAATATGGAAGAAAGAAACACTGTGCTGGACTATAAAATTAGTGAAAACATTTTTTAAAAAATGGAAGTTTAGAATTCTCTCAGTTATTTTTTTAAGAAACTAAGCTCTCTACATTTATACTGCTGTTGAAAAAGGAAAGCCCCAAGTACTGATCTGGACTTATGAGAGCCACTTGAGTCTCTGGAATTCATATGCACGTATCATTGCACCCAGAGAGAAAAAAAATACTTTAAAGTCTCATCCAGTTTTTGGTATAACAATTGAAAATACCATGTTCACTTGAATATAATATGGGTAAAGTAACTGATAATACTGCAA
This sequence comes from Callospermophilus lateralis, assembly GCF_048772815.1. NCBI lineage: Eukaryota > Metazoa > Chordata > Mammalia > Rodentia > Sciuridae > Callospermophilus > Callospermophilus lateralis. The sequence continues at coordinate 364,191 of NW_027512977.1, read as the reverse complement.
AAATGTAACTTATAATACTGGAAAAGGGGGAAGTTGTCATTGAACAGGAAGCTAAAATTTTCCATATAAATACAACTCACAATACTGGAGCATAATTTTAAAATCACACTCAGCAACTGTTTGAAGATAAAAAAATAAAAAAGTACCAGTTATGTAGCTAAGTGGTACAGTACCTCTGGCTCAATCCACAATTGCACAATCTTCAAAAAGAAGAAGAATGAATTCAGGAAGAAAGAAAAACTGAGATACCTATAGAGTATTCACCCCACTCCTGGAGGAAAAAATACATGGAGTTGTGATTGGGATGGTCTCCTCACTCCAGAATCCACAACACAATCTGAGAAGATTTGGAAATATTGCCACAAATGTTCTCACATAGAATTTAAAGTAGGGGCTGAAGATATTCCATAGGATACTATAGGACTTCCAGTATCTACTGTTAATATATGGTCCAGTTGACTGGCCAGTGGAAATTCATGGCTGACCTTTCTCATAAGAAGACACAGGACTGCAGAAACCAAAGATTACACCAGGGATTCTAGCCAACCATTGCCAGTTCCCACCATAGTCAGTGCAGCTAGTTTTAACCAGACTCACCATTCAGTCTCAGGATTTCACTGCAGACTCATCATTTACTGTATTTTTAGGAACCATGTTTCCTCTCTATAAATCACAAAGAACCTATATAGGAGATAAAGTCAGGTTCACTGAACATAAGTGAGGAAGCCTAGAAATGGATACCCACTCTGGCAGACTTCACACCAGATAGTCAAAAATTGCTTCTCTTTACTTAATATGTGTAGATGGGGCAATGCTTATATAAGGGGTCCTGATTTGACACAACTTATGTCTTCATATGCTCAATCTGAGTCTAGTGAGTTTTTTGAGAGATAGGAGATAAACTCAAATCCAGAAATAAATGATGTCAAATTGTAGGGTCTTGCCTGTACATTTATTTACTTATTTAACATTATTTTATTTTTTTTTTTAGGCTCTGGGAATTGAACTCCAGATGCTCAGGCTGCAGCGAATTTAAGGCAAGGTGTCCTTGGAGAAGTAAAATCCAGCCAACCCAGAAAAGCATTTGCATTTAAACTTGCATACGAAGCCTTTTGAATTTGTAGATTATATATGTAAATATATTATTTATTGATGGAAATAATACAGTGACAATCTTGTAAAATTTCAGTTAACTTCTCTTGAATAGAAACAGATGGAACATTAAAATTAAATAAGGTGGAAAGATAATTATTTTTAAGAATTCATATAAAAATAGTAAAAAATGAATTTTATAGTATAACCCATTATTTCCATATTGTGAAAATGACCATTATGTATTTAAAATATTACTAATAAAGTATACGTATTTTTGGAACAGCACCCTCAAAACTATGTCAAGACTCCAGAAAAATCTCAGTTCACAGAACCATATTTGAGAGTTATGCTTCTCCTAAGTTCAGGAAGTTAAAGGACATGATCACTTCTTTTTATGCTATAGGTGAAAGATACATTTATGTTTTATCAATATTTCTCCTGAGATATTAAAAACTAGAAAGAAACTTTCCTGAGTGAGGGCAAGGAGATTTAACCAGAAAGTGTATGGTGTGTGTATGTGTGTGTGTGTGTGTGTAATATATATATATATATATATATATATATATATATATATATATATATATATATATATATATATATGTTTTTTTCCACATCAAAAAATTTGAGGCTATTATTTAAATTGATCAATGGTATATACCTTATTTTATGCCATGGCCTTAGACAAAGTGGCCTATCTATAACATTTTCTTTTTCTGCCTTGGATGAAAGCCCCTTAAGAAAGTGGGCTGGAAATTAAGATGAATTGTGTTGCTATCATTGTGTTGCTATCATACACCTGTAATCCCAAGTAGGGGATTTAAATTTTGCTTCTTTTAGAATAGTACTAAAGCACAAGAAATAGAAACAAGAGTCGATAGATCAGATGAATTCAAACTGAAAATATTCTTCTCAGCCAAAGAAACACTCAGTGAGGCGAAAAGTGATACCAGAGAATAGGAGCAAATTTTTACCATATGTACATCAAATAGAAACCTAATTTCCAGGATATATAAAGAAGTTAAAAAACTTAATAACAAAAAAAAAATTCCAACCATTAAATGAAATGGACTAAGGAACTGAAGAGACACACTTCTTAGAAGATAAACAATCATTCAATAGATAAAAATGTTCAACATCTCTAGCAATTAAAGAATTGCAAATCAAAACTACTCCAAAATTTAATCTTACTCCAATCAGAATGGCAATTATTAAAAATACAAACAAAATTGTATGTTGGTGAGGATATGAGAAAAAACGCCCACTCTTACACTGTTGGTAGGACTCTAAATTAGTGACACCAATCTGGAAAAGAATAAGGAGATTCCTTGGAAAACGTGGAAAAAAAAACAAAATTTACCCAGCTATTCCACTCTTCAGTTTAGACCAACAAGAGTTTAAAAATAGCATAATACAGAGGCATATCCAATTCAATGTTCATAGCAAAACAATTCACAATACATAAACTATAGAACCAATCTATATGCTCTTCAATAGATGGATGGATAAAAAAAATATGGTCTATTTTCACAGTGGAATATTACTGAGCATTAAAAGAAAATAAAATTATGGAATTGGAAAGTAAATGGATGGAGTTGGAGAATATCATGTTTAGTCAAGTAATCCAATGCTCCTAAACCAAATAGCTAATGTTTTCTCTGCTAAGTGGATGGTGATCCACAATGAGGGAAATGGGAGGTAGCATTGAAGAAATGAAGAAACTTTGAATAAGACAAAGGGGAGGGAGTTGATGGGAGATGGTATAGAGGTAGGTAAGATGGTGGAATGAAATAAAAATATTGTTGTAAACAAAGTAGAGTTACATGGGTTTTGTATCTATACTTTCTGAACAACAAGAGAAATAAAATTTTGTGCTCCATTTGTGTGTTATGAAGTGAAATGCATTCTGCTCTATTAGAAAGTTAGAAGTGATTAATAAATTAATTGATTTTTAAAAATTAAGGAAATAGACTTGCCTTTCCCTAGATCTACATATAAACATATATGCATATACATATATATATTCTATATATAACATAGTTAATGTATATAATTTATGAACAATTTTTTCATATTTCTATCAATTTTTTTAAAGAAATGACAACAGAAGCATTACAATTCTTATTTCATGTATAGAACACAATTTTTTATATCTCTCGTTGTATACAAAGTATGGTGATACAAATTTGTGTCTTTGTACAAGTACTTTTGATGATGGTCTCTATCACATTCCACCATTCTTGCTAATCCCCTGCCCCCTTTGTTTTCCTCCGACCCATCTTCTTTATTGAGAATCCATCTATTTCTCTCATGCTCCCCCTCCCTACCCCATTATGAGTCAGCCTCCATATATTTTGCATTTTTTTGGAATAGGCTAAAATCACGTAGCATTATCTTCTCCAATGCTATCCATTTACCTTAAAATGCCAGATATGATTGTATATTTAGAAGACTCAAAAAGCTCCATCAGAAAACTTCTAGAACAAGTAAATAAATTTAGTAAAGTAGCAGGATATAAAATCAACACCCATAAATCAAAGGCATTTCTGTATATCAGTGAAAATTTTTCTGAGAAAGAAATGAAGATAACTACCCCATTTACAATAACTTCAAAAAATATAAGATACTTGGGAAGCAACTTATTGAAATAGGTGAAAGATCTAAACAAGAAAAACTACAGAACCCTAAAGAAAAAAATCAAAAGAGACCTTAGAAGGTGGAAAGATCTACCTTGATAATGAATAGGAAGAATTAATATTATCAAAATGACAGTGCTACTGAAGCACTGTACAGATTTATTGCAATTCTGATCGAAATCCTAATAACATCCCTCATAGAAATAGAAAAAGCAATCATGAAATTTATGTGGAAAAATAAGTGACCAAGAATAGCTAAATTAATCCTTAGCAGAAAGAGGGAAGCAGGGGGCATTACTATACCAGATCTTAAACCATACTACAGAGCAATGGTAACAAAAACAGCATTGCATTTGCAGAAAAAAAAATAGACTGCAGATGAATGGTACAGAATAGCGGTCACAGAGACTAACCCACAAAATTATAATTATTATATATTATACAAAGGTGTCAAAATATGCACTGGAGAAAAGATAGCCTCTTCAACAAACCACTATCTCTCACCATGCACAAAACTCAACTCCAAGTATATCAAGATCCTAGAAATTAAACCAGATACTCTGTGTCCAATGGAATACAAAAGAGGCTCTAATCTTCATCATGTGAAATTAGGCCCCAATTTCTTTAATAAGACACTGAAAGCACAAGAATTAAAACAAATAATCAATAAATGGAATAGAATCAAACTAAAAAGTTGATTCTCAGGAAAAGAAACAATCTGTGAGGTGAAGACAGAGCCTACATTTTAGGAGGAATATTATACCCCTCACATATCAGATAGAGCAATAATCTCTAGGGTACATAAAGAACTAAAAATTAAGAAAATAAAAATAATAGTGGTTGATGATGATGATGATGATGATGATGATGATGATAATGATTATAATGATAATAATAATAATAATAATAATAATAATAATAATAATAATAACCCAATCAAGAAATGGGCCAAGGATCTGGACAGAGAGTTCTTAGAAGAGAATATACAATCAATCAATATATTTTTTATATATCTGATTGGTTATGGTCCTCCCTTTTCAAGACCAAGTACAGTTCTAGTTCAGTTTCTAAGGAAAGGAAACTCAAGCAAGAATTATTCTCAACTCTCCTTTATAAATTATCAAATACAATTATCTATGTCATAGCTGGACATTGGAAATATAGGTTTGGAGAAGAGAACATCTTTATTAGAAACACAGTGTAAAAGAAAGAAAACAAAAACATAGTTATTTGTACCACATTGAACCACAAGAGAAACGGAACCTGGAATTCAGAAAAGATTAAAACTTTTATACTTGGGAATGTTGATGACATGAATGCCTAAAGTGAAAAGGTTATTACAAGCTTTTGAAAGAAAATTCATGTGAGTGGCAGATAATGGTTAACCAAATAGAATCTACACAGTGTATTCCAGGGGCTTTGTCAGCTGTGCAATACAGAACATGCAGGTATTCATAGCCTCATGAAGAGCATTATTCATCTGTGCGCTCTAAAATTATTCCCATAGTACAGATGAAAAAACATGGGTATCTTGATATTAAATGGCAATTAAGCAGCCCACAAAAATACCCAGAGACAGAACTGTATGAAATTTCTTCAAAGACCATCAATGTATTGTTAGCTCCTGACACAGGGATGTCAGTCTGGGGAAATATTTTCTCCACATTTGAGGAGAGTGCATTGAGAATACATTTCAGGGGCAACATAAAGGATTTTTTTCTTTCTTTCTTGTTAAGAAACGCTTCAGAAAAGAGAGCTCACAAGACAGATTTCTTAGAAGGGAAAATGCCTGGAGATTACAAAATAAAAGAAAAACACATCAGTGGCCCTGAGTGAGTCAGGAAGGAAATAAATCTAAAAGGCTTATTAGAAACTGAAAAGCAAAAAAAGTAACTATTTCTAAAAATAAATATGTTCATTAGTTGCTATCTCCACAACATGTCATTAAGTAAACAACAAATTATGTATGAATATTCCTAGGATTGGCCAAATTTTATTCCATATGATTCTATATTAAATCCCAAAGTCCAGATAATAGAATTCATGATTCACTGCCAAAAATATTACAGAAAAAAATTTTTTAAGGAGTGGATGTTTAGTAAGTATGTGATTTAACAATTTTATTACCATATGATTTTAAAGTAATTTATTCATTTTCCTGCAGCCATACTGTAGAGAAATTTCTTATTTATTTTTTCTGTAGTAATTAACAAAGATAAGCCCTAGAATCCACTTTAAATAATGTACCCTTACAATCATACAAGAAACCTAAAATAAATGATGAGTAAAGAAAAAAGCCAATTTAAAAAAATAATAGTTTAAATCTTTTTTCTTTTTCTTTTATTTTTGTTTTTGAAATCAATCTCTAGATGCATTTTTGGATCCTTTTCTTATCTTTTAAGCCAAAAATATATAAAAGACAGAAATTTGAACTTCAAATTTATACATAAAATATGTTTATTAACTATAAAATTTCAAAATCTTTAGAAATTTAAAAAATACAAAATAATAACCCATCATGGGAAAAATTAAGTAATATTGATGAATATTTAAAACAAATTAATAATCATTAACTCAAAAGGAGTTTTAAATAAGTATGTATTTGTGGAAACTATTTTGCTATTGAATATAAATGATACTCCCCATCACAGAGACTTACTGAAATTAGAGCATATGTGATCATGATAACATGTAAGTATGCAATGGTACTCATCCAAACACTTGAAGCCCAAGGGCATGACTCAATACAATATACATCTTGGGAGAGATAAATAAAAATGTTTATGAAAAAAATGCTCACTGGGGCCACTCACATTTCATATTATATCCAGTTTAAAAAAGAGCATAAAACACTATGTATAAATTCTACATAGATGCCTTATGCAAGTGGTATTTCACATGTGTACATTTTTAGAAACGAAATATGTAGAACTTATGAGAAAATAAAAGTCACAAAAAGCAAATAAAAGACTGAATTATAAATCCCATGTAAATAATAAAATTCATCATTAAAAAGGTGATCATTTTCCCCGAATTAACCGACAATATATCTCACCAAACTGCTATGTACAAACATGAATATATCACAGTGAATTATAATTTTATGTGTATTCTATAAAGCAATAATAAACAAAAAACTAAAAATAAATATATGATAGAAGAAAATAGGGGAATAGGAAAAGCGTAACTACTGGATACTGAACGGGAGCAAATTATATTTCATGTTTTACGGTTATGTCAAAGAAAACCTGACTATTAAATACAACAATAATGTAATAATAAAAAATCATCAAGCTTTACTTTAAATGAAGTAAGAAACCAAAGCATAATTTTTTAAAATTCATCTACAAAGTTACATGTAACTTTAGCCAAAAAACTTTTCAATAAAAAGAGCAAAAAAAGAACTTATCATGGCCTACTCTTCGTATATATTGTGAAAATATAATATTACAATAATAAAGAATCACAATATAAATAAGATCCCCATATGGATACATATGTACGTAAAAACAGTATGCTTTATTGCAATAGCAAATTCTAGATAAATCAAACCATAACAAAAATAATTTCAGCAACTTAGCTAGGACCTTTCTAAAAATAAATTTAAACCTGTTAGGGCTGTTTACTGGTGAAGAGTCGTTGCTTCCCCAATGATGCAGTATAACACCAGAGACGTGCGCCAAGGTGAGTTTAGAGTGGAAAGTAGAAGCTTTATTAGAGGACAGTAGAAAAGACTTCTCCCCAGAAGAAAAAGGGGACCAAAGAGGTAGAATCCATGAAAGGGATTTTTTAAACTAAGGTCTTTTTAGCTTTTTTATTGCTAAGGTCTTCCTTCAGCTTTCCTGCATTCCTGTCACATTGCTGTTCTTTGTTTTCTTGCAGTGTTGGAATGTAGGTGGGAAGAAGCAAAGTGTGGAGGACAGGTGGGCTGAAGGAGTAATGTGGGCAGGAAGGGCTTTTGAATTAGCATCTCCATGTTTGCTGTGAGCTGCTTCTTTAAAATTTCCTTAGGATGGGCTCCGGGCCTAGGGGACATTTTCAATTCCCCTTATCCTGGACTCCATCCTCAATATGGTGTTTATTCTTGATTTTACTGGATATCAGACCCAATTTACCTAACTACACTAACTACCTATCTGTAAATCTGGCTCCACTACCAAGGATATTGCTAAGTAGTACACTATCCCTGAGTTGACCTAACTTTAAGAAAACAATAATAATGAAGAAAGTAAAAATAGAAGATTTTCAAAATGAAAATTAGCTAGCTGAAAAGAAATTTGGGTATCCAAAAATGACAGCTCCTTTTGTGCAGGAAAATGGACCTTGGAGTTTTGATTTTGATAATTATTTCACCTGTCAATCTCCAGCATCTGGTAAGACACTGGGCTGCAGGAACACAACTACCACATAGTATTTTATGCAGATTTTAAGGAAGCCCTTTCAGCATAAGGAAGGTAGCAAAGAGTCTCTGCCACTGATATGTTCCCCACCTGGTTGGCCAGTAGGACTGAGGATATAGTGGCAAAGTGGAGAAATTAAGCCTGCAGACTCCAGAGACTGCCCAGAGTCCCAATGTGCTAGCTCCTATTTTCAACAGAGCCAGTCTTGTGGTACTAATAGTCTTCCTCCCCCAGCCTCCCTTGCTAGGCAAATGCACACTCACCATTTCCTGCTTCTCAGGAGTAGGGCTACTTGGGATCTTCAGTTCCTGCACAGCAGAACAACCTGTGACTCTGAAGTGTGAGACTACAGATGGCAAAAGTGGAGGACTCAGGACATAAGAAATGAAAGCCCACCCTCCTCCTCCCTGATGACACATGATTGGACAGTTCCGACAAAATGCTTTTGATTGGAAGGGGCTTCAGATCATGAACATTGAATCTGAGAGAAGTGAGCACTTTTTTTGAGTTACAGAGAATATTATCCCATCGAGGCATGAATAAGGGCTAGAATATCAGGTCATTGAGTGCTGTTTTTTTTTGTTTTTTGTCTTAATCTGAGAAATGTACCCCAGAGTCTCAGGCTGCTGTTATTTTTAAGGCAAGGTGTTTTCCCATAAGTGGGAATTAACCCAACCCACACAACATTTTTATTTAAACTTATATATAAAGTCATTTCAGTTTATGGATTATATATGCTTGTATATTATTCAGGAATTAATATAAAATAATGATAATAATTATCAAATCTTATTTATTTATTTTTTGATCTCTGTTCTTTTTAGGTGACAGATTGAACTTTGAACTGGGAAAAAAAACCTGTAAAGTAAAAATGCCCAAGAAAAATTACACATAAGGGCCTGGGGTTGTGGCTCAGCAGTAGAGTGCTCACCTCCCATGTGCAAGATCCTGGTATCAATCCTCAGTACCACATAAAAATAAATAAGTGAAATAAAGGTATTGTGTCCAGCTACATCTAAAAAAATACATAAAAAATAAGGTACTATGTGAGAAACCAGCCTCTACCTCAGATCAAAGACTGTCCAAGGAAGGGGGCATGACTCTTGTCCTTGGAAAGACACACAGAGAACTCCTAGGCTCATACCCACCCTGCTGAGTTGTTTATCTACAAGTAACAAGAGAGATCTGCTGTGCTTGGTGTCCCTGACTCAGTCAGGCTAATTGGGGATTCATAGCAACCCCCTAGCAGCCACCAATCAGCATGAGACAGGGAAAATTCCTGGAATTCCAAATGACAGTTCCAATAGTTTAAGGTGGTTGATAACATTTTGGGAAACCATATAGTTCAGCATATACTACCCTCATGGCCTAAGCCAATCTGTTCAACTGAATCCCCATCTTGTGCTAACCAATCATGCTTACCCAACTTGTTCCCACCAGTGAATGTGCTAATCATGTTTTAGAGTTCTTTATAATTTTCTCAAGGTGTGTGATGATTTGCAATGAGATGCTATGATGTCTGTGGGGTTCCCGCCTTCCCCAAAGAGTTATATAACTGCTGTAAACCCCGGGCTCAGGGCCTCTAAGCCACCAGTGTCTGTCAGTGTGGTGTGTGTGTGTAGTACTGAGCCAGCTTGCAATAAACACCTCTTTTGTGCTTACATCAATATTGGTCTCAAGTGGTCTTTTGGGGGTCCTGCATGTGAACATGACAGTCTCTCCTGAAACCCATGGGAAAAAAAGACAGCACTCCACTTCTCTAGTACTGTAGTTTTATTCCAAAAAAAGTTACAAAAGGGGGGTGACTTGAGAACTTACACGAATAACAGGATTTTCACAAGCATAATACAAAGACACGTGGTAGGTTAATGGTCTAAATGGTTTAGCTCTTATTGAGTAAATTTAGATCACAACATCAGAATTTATGATGCACCAGTAAAGTTTCAGAGTGAGTTTTTATTTGGTCAGGGAAAGCCAGAATTTATGAGTCATCACTAAAGTTTCAGGGAGGGTTGTTATCTCATCAGGGAAAACAGACATGGGTGAGTTCAAGGCACTGGCAGGAATTTCAAGCAAGTTTACAAATCACAGTAATTTATAATGAAGCAGAAGTTAACTTTTCATGCCTTTGTGATGAGATGGCTTCCAATCTTAAAAGAAAATTAGGCTGGATTTTTCACTTGCTATATCCATAGCTTTTAAAGTATATGTTTCATACCTTAACAAGTATGAGAATTAAATTATTAATATTAATTACTACTAATTTTTAAAAAACTAAATAAAATAGGAAATTAGATATTTGTTGTTAAATGCATAAAAATTTTGATTAATATATTGATAATATAAACATGGAAAATTTTGACAATGATAAAAAGACATTTAATATAAGGGATTCAATATTATGAGTCCCTCATGTTCAGTGGGTCAGTTCTTCAATGATATTTTTCATGTTTTTTAGGTCATTTTGAATTACACTTCTGCAAATATTTGTTAAGTATACAAATGTAAGATCTTGTATTTTGTGAAATAGAAAAATGGCAGATTTGAGCTCCTTTCAGGGTTTTAAAACTTATAAGCCATTTGGGGCATCTTAGCACTTTTTTTCATATTTGCACACAGTCCAATTCTAGAGAAGAATGAGCTGGAGATATAGTCTATTGTTCTGAGCAAAAGATAAATTGCCTTAAAATATTTCTAAAGCTTTTAACGTTTCTATCTTTTCAGAATTTTTGATGATTTGAAAAAAATTATTTATTTTAAGAAATAAATTGTTTGAAATTAATTATTAATCTTTCCTGCATTATTTTTCACTTTCATTGATTTTTTTAGAAGAACTAACAGAACAGAATTCCAAAATTGTTCCATGTAAATTTAAAGGTATGTTTCTAATCATCAAGATAGAGAGCAGAATCAAAACATTATCTAGCTTGGAGGATCTGCCTCAAACTAAAGAGTTAATTATTTATTTCTGCTATTATTCACTAGGTTCCTGAGGCTGCAGAAATCACCAACCAACACAGAGAAAAGTCTTGTTAGTTTGATTCTCACAACCAATTCAAGCTAAAATACACTAGTATGAGTGTAGTTTCAGACCAAAGGGTGTTACCAAATAATAAAAATATGTATACATAAATATATAAATAAATATAAAATAAAAAAGAATATTAGATAGACTTATTTTTCTATATAATAATTTTGTACATATTTCCCTTTAGAGACAATTCTAGGAACAAAGTGTCACAAATAAGACATAAATCCTACATTGCTACACAGAGTAATTAAGGCACATACTGAGACCTTGGTATAAAACTTGGCATAGAGACATAAATAACTGCAGAACATCGTAGAGAATTATACATAGGTGCTAAGTAGCAAATTCATAGTCTTTAAGTACATGAAGAGACAAGTTATCATAGCAAATTTTGTAACTCAGTTGCTGCTAATATACAGAGATAGAGATATTTATTAAGAGATAGTTTTATGCAGATTTTTGTTTAAAAAGGGAAAGATCAAATAATGGAGGTGATTTAAACATCAGCAATAATATTTTTCTGCATTCAGTACCTTTTTCACAGATATATGAATTAAAATTAATTCCAACCAATAAAATGCAGAAATAGTGAAAAGATTATTCACTAGGAGTAAAACTACTTAAAAAGACAACCAAAACTCCCATTCCTGTACTAATGTTAATTCCTGACAAAAAGATTTTTTTTATTTTGAACCATTTTTTGTAGATATGATTTTTTGAATAAATATTTTGGTGATTTTTTGCATATTACTTAATATATTTATGCTTCACATTTTCTCTTTTGTCCTATTTTACTACCTATATTCTGAAAGAAATAATTTCTAACTCCTAAACTCACTTGATATTTGAGATATCTTTTAATTTTTAAGCTTATATCATTTCTATAATGAATGCTGTGCTTTCAGTAAAGAATGACTATTTTTATGCACCTGGCTCATTTACTGGAGTTTTGTTCTGTTCTTTGGTTATATTTACAGTGAAGTTAGCATAAAGGTTAATGTTAAACCATAACACAAATGACCATGAACTCAAATTTTAAATCAAATTAAATCAAGATTGTATTGTGTACACAAAAGCTGGCCAGGACTGTCTCTTACAAGATTCCATGCTAGAGATCATCCCCCTGATATTCAGGAAAAAGTTTTTACAGCACAAAGAGTTACAAAGGAGGTGGGTGTCTAAGGTACTTGCAGCTAATAAGATTTTGACAATCATAATGCAAAGACAAATAGCAGGTTAAGGATCTACATGGCTAACATTTCAATGTGGAAAATAAATTCAGATCCAGACATTAGAATTTATAAGTTGCCACTGAGATTTAGAGAGAATTGTTATTTGGTCAGCAGGAGCCAGAATTTATGAGGCACCAGTAAGGTTTTAGAGAGGATTGTTATCTGGTAAGGGATAGCCAGGCATAGGTGAATTCAAAACACAGGTAGAAAATGCAAGCAAGTTTAAAACATCAAAATATTGTCAGCCAAAGAGAAAAATTAGTTTTCTTACACAAAACAGAAATAAACTTTTTACCTCTGAAAGCTCTAAGAGAAGATTTCATTTTATTTTTATTTTTTTGTATTTTCTCATATCTAATGGCTTCTGGCATTCCTTTGTTTGTGGCCATAAATGCTTCTCTTCTGTGTTTATGGGGCTTCCAAAACAAAAAAAAAAAATAGATAAGCCCTTCTCATAGGGAAGATTTTTCAAACATAGCAAGTAACTACCCTTTAATCCACAGGGTCTGACAACCACATTATAGGATATGAAAGACGCTCCAATATGCTGTTCTTTCAATCATTGTTTGCAAAGATTGACAAAAGTCAATTCATTGCACAGAATGAGTGAGGTGAGTCTCTGCTCTGCAGTCCAGAACAGGAGGTAAAAGAGCCCCCAAAGTGAGTTTAGGACAGGGCTTTACATGGCATAGCTGACAAAATCTTAAAAACAGGAGAAAACATAAATTCAGAGAGAATCATACCCACATAATCTCATTCGACAGAATCAAATTCATAAGAGGAAGAGAGGACAGAGGGATTTAACTATATTTTCTTTTTCTGAATTGCTATGAATGTCTTCCAGGATTATAGAGTTCTGGATCTCTTTAGTTACTTCTTTATCATTACCTTCAACCTACAATGCATGAGGCACACTGAATTTACCCTCATACTCATGTACTTATTCCTTATTTTATTTCTATACAAATGCATATGTATGTAAATATATTTTCCCCACATTTCCAAGATTCTACACTGAAAATTTCTGTGATATCACTTCCCTGAAATGCATTTTCATTATTTCATGTCAGTTCATGTAAGTATTCCATATCATGTGTTGGAAAAGTTGAAACAACTCTAAGGCCCTTCTTATTTGACTATTTATAAACTATAATTAAAGGTCAACCTCAGTACCTCCAAAAAACTTAAGTCTCATTCACCTTTCTCATTCATAGTGCTTTATTTTTAAGTAGGTAGAAAAAAATTTATTTTGAAAAAGAGTAAGTGATTTAAAGCCATTCAGTGTAATTTAGAGGATGCCAAAAACCTATGGTTGCGGTTCTTAAACAACCTTATCACTGAAAAATGTGGATTACACTCCAGGTTGGACACTGATACTATGCTTTCATGGGAAATGGTTTCTTGATTGTGAATATTGTCTTTCCCTTTCCCCTATAGCCTTGGAAATGTGTGGATTGTGTGAAGTTTTAGAATTACTATTTTCAACACAGTTAGCATGGACCCATTTGATAATAGAAGAAATTTATATTCTGAAAAAAAAAAAGACCCTTCACCAAGGCCTAAAGAAGTGATAAAATAATCTCTGGAAAAAATAACAGTCATCCATTAGATTATTTTTTAAAAATACTAAAAATAAGTTTAGTTAGTAATTCATTACTATACTAGGAAAAGTGATATAAATGCAATTTTAATTTTTAATGTTGTTTCTGATTACTACAAAGAGACTATAAAAAGCTGGGTACATGGGCTGGAGTTGTGTCTCAGTTATAGACTACTATGCTAGAAAGTGCAAAGTACTGAGTTTGGTTCTCAGCAATACATATAAAGATTTTTTTGTTGTTTTATTTTTCAAATACATGACAGTGGAATGCATGGTAAGCAATTCTTATTATACATATAGAACAATTTTTCATACCTCTGTTTGTATATAATGTATGTTCACATCAATTACTGTGTTCATATATGTACTTTATTTTCTTTTGAGAGAGAGAGAGAGAGAGAGAGAAAGAGAGAGAGAGTTTTATTATTTTTATTTTTTAGTGTTTGGTGGACACAACATCTTTGTTTGTATGTGGTGCTGAGGATAGAACCTGGCCGCACACAAGGCAGGCAAGTGCACTGCTTCTTTAGCCACATCCTCAACCCCATATATGTACTTTAGATAATAATGTCTATCATATTTCACAATTTTTGCTAATCTTTACACAACACTCCTACACTGGCTACTTCACATAAACTTGCCTCAGAGATTCAATGCATTAATCAAATAGATTTTATTCAGCCTATGCAGTGCTGTTGGAATGACTATTATAAAATTCTAAAATTGTCATGTGTGGTGGCATATGCCTGAAATTCTAGAAACTATGGAAAATGTCACAGGAGAATTGTTAGTACAAAGACAGCCTCAGTAACATAACAAGGCTACAGTGAACTTAATGAGAGCCTGTCTCAAAATATAACATATAAAAGAATGTGGATGTATCTCAGTGGTATGCAACTCTGGGTTCAATGCCCAGCACCAAACCATACAGATCCAAGCAAATATCTCATAATTAATAGGGATTCAAGGGTACACAAATATGCAAAAATGTTGATGACAATATAAATTAAATAAATATATTTTCATAATAGTGTTATGGTTCTTTAAAGCCCTAAATAAAAATGTCACATAATCCACTAGTAATAATTTGGGGTAGCAGTTCAAAATCATACATGCCTGCATTCCCAGTGGCTAAGGAGAATAAGAGGTAGAAAACTAGGGATTTATTCTCAAGTTAAAGACCAGCCTCAAGAACTTGGCAAGGTCCTAAGAAACTCAGTAAGACCCTCTCTCAAAAATAAATAAATATATAAAAGTGTTAAAGACTGAGTATGTAGCACACTGGTAAAGTGCCCTGGGTTAATCTCTAGTATTTATAAAATAAAAAATATATATAATTAATAATTCTCGGTAAAAAAAAAAAAAAGCCATACAATCCAGTAATAACTTTGGATATATATGTAAATAATTTGGAATCCTTTTGCTAAATATATTGCCACACATCTATTTTTTATTGTACCTTTATTCACAGTATCTAATAAAAAGAAACAAATAAAGTACCTTTTAGATAGAAAGGGGGCTGCAAATTGGTGTGGCCAATATGGAAAGCAGTATGGATATTCCTGGGAAAGCTGGGAATAGAACCACCATTTGACCCAGCTATTGCCCTTCTCAGACTATTCCCTGAAGACCTTAAAAGAGTGTACTACAGGGATACTGCCACATTGATGTGCATAGCAGCACAATTCACAATAGCTAGTCTGTGGAACCAACCCCGATGCCGCTCAATAGATGAATGAATAAAAAAAATGTGGCATTTATACACAATGGAGTACTACGCAGCACTAAAAAATGACAAAATCATGGAATTTGCAGGAAAATGGATGACATTAGAGCAGATTATGCTAAGTGAAGCTAACCAATCCCTAAAAAAACAAACACCAAATGTCTTCCTTGATATAATGAGAGCAACTAAGAACGGAGCAGGGAGGAAGAGGAGGAGGAAAAGATTAACATTAAATAGAGTCATGAGGTGAGAGGGAAAGGGAGAGAAATGGGAAATTGCATGGAAATGGAAGGAGACCCTCATTGTTATACAAAATTACATATAAGAGGTTCTGAGGGTAATGGGAAAAAAATTAAGGAGAGAAATGAATTACAGTAGATGGGGTAGAGAGACAAGATGGGAGGGGAGGGGAAGGGGGATAGTAGAGGATACGAAAGGTAGCAGAATGCAACAGTTACTATTATGGCATTATGTAAAAATATGGATGTATAACCAATGTGATTCCACAATCTTTGTAATGTTTTGAATAACCAATGAAAAAAATAGATAGAAAGTAGATCAGAAAATGCCTTGCAGCTTCAAAGCATCCAATTAGTCCATCCCTTTAGAAGCTACACCACATACAAACAAAGATGTTGTGTCCGCCCAAAACTAAAAAATAAATATTAAAAGAAAATGCTCTCTCTCTCTCTCTCTCTCTCTCTCTCTCTCTCTCTCTCTCACACACACACACACACCCACACACACACACACACACACACTCTTAGCAGGACAGCTTAAATCAATTTAATAACTTAAACCACTATATCCAAAATATTATTATTTTTGAAAATATAAATTGACTAATAAATAAATGTATTTTTCAAGCTTCATCCTAAAATTCACTCTTGACCTCTCAGGGATATCTATGTTCATCATAACTCTATTCCATGTTTGAGGTCTATAAATACCCTGACCTCAGCAAGGTGAAAAAAAAATGGACAACTCAGTTCTGTGTCATAGATTATGGAATAAACATACCAAACAACATTCTCTCAGGGCCAAAGAACAGGAGATACTCTGCACTTTGAGAGAGCAGTCATCTACAACTCAGAAGTGTACAAAAGTGGAAACTGTTTCTCACAGGATTCTGGGCACAGATCCATTTTCATTTTAGATATCATACTTTTACCAAAAGAGATTGGTATCACAGGAGAGAAGAATCTAGGTAATCAGATCATCAGTAACCAGGAAACTAGACTCTAAACATTTAAAAAAAAATATTTTGCAGTTTTGTCTTTAGCCTAACACAGGGTTGTAATTTCAATTTCTTCTTTAGTCTGGGTACTCTGAGAATATCATCAAACATTAAAGGCATAGAAGTCTACACATATTTCCATTTAATTCAAAAAAGCCTGTCAAGAGATTAAAGTTTAAACTTAAATTAATAAAAATTTAACCAGTAGCTAAAAGGCACAATATGTCTTTCACATAACTTCTGTTCCACATTCAGCCTATGTTTCGTGAATTAGATGTCTATCACTGAATAAGAAGAAACCATATAAAAATTATTGTCTCAATTGTGGGCTTATCATCAATTAAGCCTGAGTTCATATGGGATCTGTTTACTGCATTCGGTGATAGTTGGTAAGGTTACTGAACTTCAGAGGGAGATATGGTTGCCAAAAAAGCACCCTTCTTCTCAGAATCAAATAAATTAATGTGGGCTCATACTCATGGAGGTGACAGTGTTATGAAAGTAAAAACAAAGTATTAAAAATGTTTTCTGACTACTACACTTTCATAGTCACAGATTTACATAAGTCACACACAAAAAAATAAGTGCTCGGATCCAAAATTTGGGAAATATACTCTGCAGTTTGGCTACAAGAGGAGTAAAAACACATTGTCACCTTTATGTGTACAGATAGGGCTAAAGAATTGCTAATATGCTGACACTCGGTATCATTCTGCTTTTTGTAATGGATGAGGTTTACATAGCTGTTCAGTGTGAAAGAATATTTGAAAGGTCTCACACACTCTCTCTATTAAAAAAAAAAAAAAGAGATTGAAGTTGGCCAGGCATGGTGGTGCATGTCTGTAATATCAGCTGTTTACCAGACTGAGACATAAGGATCATTAATTCAAAACCAGTCTCATAAATGGTGAGGCACTAAGCAACTCAGTGAAACCCTGTCACTAGGTAAAATACAAAATAGGGGGTAGGAATGTGGTACAGTTGTAGAGTGCCCACGACTTCAATTCGTGGTCTCCCCCCCAAAAAAATGGGGCTGAGTAAAGCTTGTAGAGTGCTTGTCTTCTAAGCATGAGGCCCTGGGGTAAATCCCCAGTAGAGAGAGAGAGAGAGAGAGAGAGAGAGAGAGATTGAAATTGCATCTAATTTAAATTCAAGTTAGTCCCACTTATATTTTTTCCTGCCACACAAGAATAAAAGAGTTTCCGGAAATATTTGGAATGTTTCTATGGGTTATTTATTTATTATTTATTTACTTATTTTTATGTGGTGCTGAGGATTGAACCCAGGACCTTGCATGTGCTAGGTGAGTGCTCTATCCTGAGCCACAACCCCAGATTGTCTGACCATAAGTAAGTAAGTAAATAAATAAATAAATAGATAGATAGGTAGATAGATAGATAGATAAATAAATAAATAAATAAATAAATAAACCCTCACTTGATGACACATTACAGTTTTTAAAAATCCTTATTTGGGACACATAAACCTCATTTAGGAGAGATTCATTCTTTTTAATGTCACCTTATTATATTCTGCTCTCTTCTCATGTGAAAATCTCAGAATGATAAATTAAAATCTTTTAAAAATGCCCTCCAGTTCTTGAAGAAAAACATTATAAATGACGCATGCATTTGAAATAAAACAAGGGAAAATGATTAATAATGTTGAAAGTGGAAATTTGAGATGAACCAAAATTTCTCAGTTTGCAAATTGAATCTGGGTGCTTGACTCATAAATTTTGAAGGAAAAAAAATCTATTTAAGGAAAAAGAAATAGAACGCCCACCATGTTGTATAAGGAATTATACCAGTTAAAAAATAAAATAAAATAAAAAATTAAAAAAAAAACAACCTCATTTTTGTATGCCATCTTAGAAGTGTATTGATGGTTGTGGGCAGAACAAGGAGCAAAATACATTTAGAATAGGCTTTGGAAAAGGCATCCTGACTACCATATGGGTTCATTTTTATTCTTTCTATGACCCATCCTTTTTTCTTCAAATTCAATCAGGAATCACCCCTGGCATAAAGGACTTTGGTGAAGGTGTTCCCACAAGTGGGATTCAAGGTCTTTTACATTTGAAATAGGCCTTAATGGTGCTCATTAACATCTTTCAGTTAGCCACCAGGTATGTTTGAGTGAGGCTCATTATCCTCATTACATGGTCATTGTACTATCTATTATATTTTATACTTATTCTCTGTGATCAGAGAACCCAAGTTTTGGATATGTGAACAGAGAGCTAGAAAACTAGGGGTTTATTCTAAGACCTATGGAGAGCTAAACTGAAGTTCTGGATTTCAGATTTTTGTTTTGTTTTTGAAATACTGCTTCTGCTACTTTTAAAAATCTCAGGACTCATGAAGAGAATGAGTTAAAAGCCAGCATCATCAAAGTTGTGAGGCCCTAAGAAATTCAAAGTGACCCTGTCTCCAAATAAAAATGTTAAAAAAGGGGTGTGAATTTGAATCTGTGGATGAACATCTCTGGGTTGAATTTCTGGTACCAAAAAGAAAACAATATACACATCATCATCATCATCATCATCATCATCATAAACGAACAAACAAACCCTCATGAGTAACAAGCCCTAAAATTAACAGCCTCTCTCATGCATGAATACAATAAATGGGTTTGTAGTTCTCTCCTGGTAATTATCTCAGCATTCACTATGCAATTTGGATACATGCTGGATTCATGGCACATAGAAGACCAAAAATGGCTTTAGAAAGAAGCTGAAAGCATCATACAATTATGGAACAAAATGCACAGGTTTTCAACTGATGATCTAAGCTTCACTAGACTAGTCAGAGGGAGGTGAAGGCTAAGCTAACACAGAGAGACCCTCTGGCCACAAGACTCTGGAGAAGACCAGGAGGAGTCCTTAGACATGAATGCCCATTTCCACCATTGCCACTCCTGTCAGCTTAAAGCCACCTTCCTACACAGTCTCAATATAACAAGGCACACTTACCATTTCCTGGCTCTCAGGGTTCTCAGCGTTCTCCCTGTGGTTTGTTTTCATATTCTGCATAGCACAGACACCTGGCCTGCGGATCCAGGACAGAAGCCTACAAAAAAGATTTTAAAAATGGAGGGTTCCAGACACCAAGGGAACAGAAGATTGTGGATGCTCTCCCCCTCATCACTGGCTGCGTGAGGATTGGACAATTCTCACCTAAGTGACTGATTGGTCAAGGCTTCAGGCACTGCCTCCAACCTGAGCCAAATGAGCACAGAATCAAAGTCTGAATGACAGGCTGCTCCATTGTCATTGTTAACCGACTACAGATCAGGGCTGAGAATATAGCTTAGTCAGTAGAGTGCTTGTTTTGCTGATATAAGGCCATAGATTCAATCCCCTGCACTATGCGCACACACTCTCCCCCCCCCCAAAAAAAAAAAGATTAAGTAAAGGACTTTGGGGACTAGGGTTATGGATCAGTGGTAGAGAACTTCCCTAGCATGCATGAGGTACTGGGTTGAACACCCAGCACCACATTAAAAAGCCACCCAAGAGGGGATGTGGCTCAAGCGGTAGCACACTCGCCTGGAATGCAGGTGGCCCAGGTTCAATCCAAGCACCATATACAAACAAAGGTGTTGTGTCCGCCAAAAACTAAAAATAAATATTAAAAAAAGCCAACAAACAAATACTAATGATATTGTTGTCCATCTACAACAAAAAAAATTCAAGAAAAAAAGACTTTGTATTGGACTTGTACACCGTCACTACAGAACTCATAAACAGTTTTTATAAATAATATATGCATATATGTCTTCAGACAATTTATAAAATTCTTCTGTGATGTTTTTTGAAGTAACTTATATTACAGGTATGCTTCACAACTTGAAATCCTCCCCACCTTAATTATTATTATTATTATTATTATTATTATTATTATTATTATTATTATTATTATTTGAGGCCTCTTAATTGCCTTAAATGCCGCTGTATGGGGTTATTTTAAGGCAAAGTTTTCTTCCAATAATACGACCTAGCCCATAGAGAAATGTATTGACACTTATAACTGTTTATAAGGTTAAAGAAAATTGTGAATAAATATGTATATATATTTTTATGAAAATGATATCACAATTACTTTAATATATATTTTTTTAAATTTTTCTATTGTCTCATAAAAAAAACAGTTTGAACTTTAAACTCATTAGGAATGTCCTTATATCCCTTCCCCCAAAAAATTGACTCACAAGTATTATTCAAATTTTTGAGACTCATAAATTTTTGATTCTTTATTTTAACTAGTGAAGTCTAAAAATTTTCTTTTTATTTTCACCTTTAAATGAAGCCCACTTTTTATAGCTTTCTTGTTGTGTAACTGACCTTTAATATTCTATAATTTTTATCCCCATTCTGATCACTTTGGTCTATTGATGTTTTGATCGACGGGATCTTAAAGTGGTCTTGGACAAGGTAGGAAATGGATATAGTAAGATATAAGACTGGGGATTGCTTAGTATGTAGATTTTCTATGCAAAATAAGTATTGGTGGATGATATGGGGGTAGGGCAAAAAAGAGCAATGTTAAAAAAAAAGAAAAACTTGAACAGTAGAGGGGTTTACATGCTACAAGTCTACAATGATAGCATGAATATAGAGGGCAGTGTTCTTGGAAGCAGCAATAAAATTTGAGGGAAAGAAAAAGGCAATTTTTTGCACAGTTCCTAAGTGAGATAGCCAGGTGAATGCTTTCTGTGTTCAACTCTTTCTACCTAGGAGTGGACTTTATAGTTCATAGGGTATATCTCAGTAAGTAGTAAAACTCCATTTCTATGTAACTTTACACTTTTTCATGGCTACAAGCTGACTTTGACAATTCCAGTCTCATTACATCTTTGCACTTGTTAGCTATTCATTTATTAATTCATTTATTACATTATTTATTTATTTTTTATTAATTCACTTTTTCTTTTTTTTTCTTTTTTTTTCTTTTTTAAAGAGAGAGTGAGAGAGAGAGAGAGAGAGAGAGAGAGAGACAGTGAGAGAGACAGAGAGACAGAATTTTAATATTTATTTTTATTTTTTTAGTTCTCGGTGAACACAACATCTCTGCTTGTATGTGGTACTGAGGATTGAACCTGGGCCACACGCATGCCAGGCAAGCGTGCTACTGCTTGAGCCACATCCCCAGCCCTAATTCACTTTTTTTTAAGTTGTCATTGTTTTTACATTACTGGTGTTTACATAATTGCATTAATATTCTGAATGTTGACTTTTGGATAAATATTGTTTTATGTATTTATTCATACATTTACTTTTCATTGAAATGTTTTTCGTTTGCCAAGCCTGATTTATATTAGACCTCAATCTTCATTTATGAAGACTAGATAAAATCACATTATTCCAAATAACTCACGTATTTATCATCTTTGCAGAACCCTAATCACCCACAAACGTTGACCCAGTCTGAGTCAACTAAAAGCTGTGTCAAAACTCCTCTTTTTTCTTATATACACTTTAATAAAGAATTCCTTTGGCACTTTTATATTTTGGAGAGTAGACTAACTTACCAAGCAATAGTTAATAACCTAGATAAGTTTTCCAACTAGCTCACTATTACTTTTAAATTATTTACATCCCTGATACTAACAGTGTCCCTGATTACTTTTTTTATTTTTCCAAGATCTCTCTCTCTCTCTCTCTCTCTCTCTCTCTCTCTCTCTCATGACAAATTGAAATAAGATATGTTTTTTTACTAAGAAACACTCTCAGCCTTTAATAAAATATTCTATAAAGAAAAGGGTTTGGGGGCTGGGGATGTGGCTCAAGCAATAGCACGCTCCTCTGGCATGGGTGCGGCTCGGGTTCAACCCTCAGCACCACATACAAACGAAGATGTTGTGTCTGCTGAAAAATAAAAATGTAAATAAAATATTAATAAAAGATTACAGATCAGGGCTGAGAATATAGCTTAGTCAGTAGAGTGCTTATTTAAAAAAAAAAAAGAAAAGAAAAAGGGTTTTGCTGATTTTCTTAGAGCCTCACTAAGTTGCTGAGGCTGGCTGACTTTAATCTAATGTTATAGAAGTTTGCATTATATATATAGAGAGAGATAGTAGTGTTCATTTGACTCTTTCTCTTGGGGACTGTGCCAGAGTTGCCTTCTTCTTTCACTTCTACCTTATTTCTGCCTCCAAAGAAACTACCCTTTAGCCTCATACTACTGTTGATCCACCATTAGACTTTTTAAATCTGAACTCTTGAGCTGGTCATTCTTTCCCTCTTTCCTTCACAGCACTTTTTTCTCTACCCATACCTATTTCACCAATACTTTTTCATGAATAGTCACTACTACATACTCAGTATCCACCAATCTCACATTCTGACCCATCCTTGTTCTGCCTTTTCCATGTATCACTTTGAGATCTCCTCCACCCAGATAGTAATAGTCCAGAGTAAGGTCAGGAAAGGGTGTTATATATACAGGTTTTTAAAAGTCATTTACATAACAATAATCCTATTAAAATTGGGATGTATTTTGTCTTAGGTTAAAAAAGAAAATCTACAGACTGCACTGTTATACTGAATTGTTAAAAATTTATTAATCTCAATAATTTGGAAAAAGAAATTTTATAAAAAGGAGAATAAAAAACATAATACATAAAATTGAGAAATTTGAAGACACACCAAGTGTACATATCAAAGAGTGTCATATAGCAGTGCTTTCAAAAGAAAAATTAATTTGAAATAAATGTAGTTAATGTGAGATGTAGTAATCATTTATTAATTATATATAATGGTAGTATACATGTATATGTACAAAATGCACCTCATATAATTATGAGTATAAATTGCAAAAAATGAACTCTACAGTATTTTTTTTAATTTTACTGGCAACTCTATAAATACCTACATTTAGGTTTATGTATTACCAAATGTTCAAGACACATTTTGCACTTTATAAAGTTTACAACTGACCAACAGACCTTTTTTTTCCATTTTAAAAGGAGTAGTATTTATTTTCAGTTAGAAAATAATGCCATCATTTATCTTTAATTTTTAAATATTTTTTTAATTATATATGACAACAGAATGCATTACAATTCTTATTACACATATAGAGCACAAATATTATTTCTCTGGTTTTATACAAATTCTATTTACATGAATTCACTTCTTTATACATATACTTTATATAACAATATAGATCCTATTCCACCATATTTTTAACACCATGATCCCTCCTCTCACCTTCTAACCCCCAAAAGGTAATTTTGATACACAATGATGTATGCTATAAAGTTATAGAAAAGAGTATATACCTTATAATAATATGAACAGATAAAGTTTTGTAACTAATACATATCATCATCATCATCATCATCATCATAAACTTGCCATTTAGACATTAATAAATTATACATCTAGAACTATTGACAACTTTTCCAAAAAAAATTGACATCTTTTCCAAAAAAGCGGGGTTATTTGTGGGGGAAAATGGTATTCTATGTTTTCTTAATATTGAGAATAAATTATTTTCAGGAGTAATATGTATTTCAATATAAAATAAAATAGAACCAGGTTTCATGGCACACACCTCTAATCGCAATGGATTGTGAGGCTAAGGCAAGATAATCCTGAGTTTAAAGCCAGCCTCAGAAACATAGCAAGGCCCTAAGCAACTATGTGTGACCCAGTCTCTGTGTGCCCCTGATTTAAATTTCCAGTAAGAAACACAGCAACAAAAAGAATAAAATGTATTGATGAGGACACAGAACAAATTACCATGAACTAAAGATGGAGTAGAAATTGCTGTTATTTCATCAGGAAAACTGTATTTATAAATATATTTATATGAGAAATACTCCTCACCAAGCAGCATGGACCTGTAGAAATTATAGTATGTGTGTACAATGACAGTGTACATGTATGTGATAGCATAAGACTAGAGTTATACTTGTCAATACAGTAGAAATCTGCAGCCTAGCAGGAAAGAGGAGGTGATTCAGAAAAATAAATATAATAAAGATTGAGAAAAAATGGTTTCTGGAGCCCAGAAAGATTTTTGGTTTAATTAGAGTACAAAATACCACATAAGTATTATACTGAAGTTACATCTGTTAAATACATCACATGTATAATGGATTTCAAGGAAAATATGTGGAACTTATCACAAACTAAAAAAAATTTACAAAACCACATAAAATAGCATGTGTGTAAATAAAAGTAATCATTACAAAGACAATTATTTTAACTCAATTTAATATATAATATTTTCCTATCAAAATTTTAGGATGTTTTTCTTTAAATACAATAAGAGAGCTGGACATGTTGGTGCACAATTGTAATCCCAGTACCTTTGGAGGCTGACACAGGTGCATTGTGAGCTCAAAGCCAGCATCAGCAAAAGTGAGGCCCTAAGCAACTCAGTGAGACACTGTCTCTAAATGTCATACAAAATAGTTTTGGGGATGCGACTCAATTCCCCTGAGTTTAATTCTATGTACCAAATGAAATAAAAGAAAAGAAGGGACCAAAAAAATCTTAGAAATAAAATATACGTAAAATACCCAAAACATTTAATAAAAAAACAAATAATATAGTTATTGTTATGAGACACATTAATGTATATTATGAAACTATATTGCAATAATACAGACTAATATATCATAATATAATCAAATCTGAAACCATATGTAGATCAATAGTATTGTTAAGAGCAATAGAAAGGCATATGTAAAACCGACCATATGAAAAATAACATTAGATATGAATGAATGAATCCATCCAACCTAAATTTAGAATTGGAACATAGAGGCAAAGTTCACTGTTAGAATGTGTGTGCAGAATGTGCAAGATAGTCAGTTCCAAACTTAGCAACACTATAAAAAGCGAATATTCAGAGGGAATGATTTTGAAAATAAAGCAGAATATTAAATAAGATTCTCTCCCTCCATCTATAGATAAATTTAAGGAAAAAACTTCTGTGAGTATCTCTTTGGAAAAATCATGAATGAGTAGAGAGATTTAGATACACTGGATATTAGTCCGGTCTTAAGAAATGTACCACATTTGGGACAAAATTCCCAATTATCATCATCACCTCTAGTGAACAGAAATGTGAGAGGGTCTGAGTATGTATCTCAGTTTTTAGAGTGCTTGTCTTGTATGCACAAGGCCCTGGGTTCAATCTCTAGCACCACAAAAAAAAAAAAAAAAGAAAGAAGGAAATATGAAAGAAATGATACAAAAATGGTGATATCTAGGAACCATAAAAGCCTTCACAAGTGATTCATCAACTTTTTTGTTTATGTTTATGTTTAACATAAACAATATTTTGTTTATGTTACTATGTGCCTGATACACTAGTAATAATGCCAGAACTACCAATTGCTCCTAGAAAGTTTTTTTTTGTGTGTGTATGTGTGTACTGAATATCTCAACTTTAACATATTTTATTTACCTTACTATGTCTTGAAGTTCCAAACTCTAGAACAAAAGGTGATTGAGCTTATGTAAATCTCCGTAGATTTCAAACAAATGAATTTACATTCTTTTCCCAGCACTTTTATGAACTATGATACCAAACAGCAGTTCAGAAAGGAGGTTAAAAAACCAATGATCCCCGTTTATTCCAACAAATCTTTACAGAATAGTTCTACATTGGCTACTTCATATTAAATTTCCTTAGGGATAAAATGCATCAGTCAAAGAAATTTTTTGTAGCCTGGGCAGTGTTGTTGAAAATGTTATTATAATAATCTGAAAGATCTAGGTGTGGTGGCAAATATACGAGAGGCTGGAGAGGCAAGTCAGGAGGATTGTGATTTGAAAGACAGCCTTAACAACATAGAAAGTATATAAGCAACTTATTGTGATATTAGTGATATATCACCTGTCTCAAAAAAAAAAAAGTATTGGAGACATAACTCAGTGGTAAGCATCTCTGGAGTTCAATTCCTAGCACCAAACCACACCAAACTAAACAAATATTTGAAAGATAGTAGGGGCTCCAGAGTATAGGTGTATATGTAGAGATAAAAATTTTGGTTACAATATAAAGTTAACAAAGATACTTTTGAAAAAAAAATCATGGTTCTTTTTTTTTTAAGAGAGAGAGAGAGAAAGAGAGAATATTAATATTTATTTATTCATTTTAGTTTTCAGCAGACACAACATATTTATTTGCATGTGGTGCTGAGGATAAAACCCAGCGCCACACACATGCTAGGCAAGTGCACTACCACTTGAGCCACATTCCCAGCCCCTATCATGGTTCCTAAGAGCTCAAAATAAAAATGTCATATAATCCACTAATAATATTTTTTTTGAAGCAGAGTATTATTGTGAATGTCTGTACTCTCAGTGGCTCCGGAGGATGAAACAGGGGGAACTTAAATGCAAGACCAGCCTCAGAAACTTGGCAATGGCTTAAGTGACTCAGTGATATCCTGTCTTATTAAAAAAAATAGGGATGTAACACAGTGGTAAAGTGCCTAAATAAGTAAAAATAAATAACAATTTTTGGTCTAAAAAATACCCTATAATCCAGTAATAATAATTCTGGATAAATATCTAAAGAAATTGGAACACTTTTGTTAAAGAAATTACTTCACTTCCATTATTATTGTAGGTTTATTCACAGTATCTAATAAAAGGAATCAAATGAAGTGCCTTTTAGATGCTAGGTATTGATGAAAAGGTTCCTTCAAGGTGCAGATCATCCATCTACTTGCCTTAAAGGCTGCATACTTATAATTCAAACTTCTCTCTAAAAGGCAAGACTCAGATATGGATTCTTCTGAGTACTCCAAGAAATTTTGGTACCTCTGCACAAATTCTGTAAAACTTTTCCAAAACTAAGAAATAGGTAAATTTTGGAGTTTGGAGTGTGGACAACATACAGTAAATTTTCAAGGGGGAATCTTAATTCAGACACTGTTATAAGGTGTCTGGTGTGGGGAAGAAAGAGGAAGTAAAATCAGAGTTTGAAATAAAACTAGACTTTACTTCATTGATTTCTAGGTTTTTGATTTAATCCAAACAGATTTTGAAAATGGGTTAAAGCTACTAATTAAAATTTATGTAAAACAGGTATTTAAAAAGTACCAGGAAACAGCTGAAGGTGTGGCTCAGTGGTACAGTTCTTGCCTAGCATATATGAGGCCCTGAGTTTAATTCTCAGCACCACATATAGGTAAATAAAATATAAATAAATATTTAAAAAATACCAGGTAAGCATTACGGGTTGTTGCTCAGTAGTAGAGTGAATGGCTAGTGTGCATGAGGTAGTCTGTTTGATACTGGACCCACATTAATATATAATAATAATAATAATAATAATAATAATAATAATAATAATAATAATATTTTGTTCATCTACAACTAAGAAAAAAATTATTTTAAACAAATACAACAGTGCTATGGCCACCTTCTAATTATCTATGTTCTAATTAAGCCCTTGCAATTGAACTTTCTTGTCATTTAAATTAAAGTCCAGTTCCACTTTTATTTCCTGCCACACCAGGACAAAGAGTTTGCTTGAATATTAGGAATGCTTCTAAATGTCACTTTAATAATGTTTTCTACATATTTAAAAACTCAGTTGAAACAAACTTGGTGGCACAGGCCATAACCCCTGTGGCACAGAAGAATTATACATAGGTATCATGAGTTCAAAACTACCATTAGTAAAAGCAAGGCACTAAGCAACTAAGTGAGTGCCACAGTCTTGCTGGGCACAATTCAGGAGCCACTTGTCAAAAGAAACAAATTTTATTTTTAGAACACACACCGCACCACACAGCTCCTAAGGAAAAATCCTCAAAACCCAACTGCCACCACTGGCTTTTCTCAAGCCTCTCAACCTTCCCCACTCCTCCTGCTCTTGAGGCTGATTGCCTGGGTCACGTGGGCGGAGCCAAAGAAAGACCCCCAATGAGCAGCTCCTTAGTCTGAAAGGGCAGGGAAAAAGCCCAATGAGCATCACGGCAGAGGACCCAATCAGCTAGAAGTTGCTGGGGCTGCTGTGAGCCAATCATCAGCTGGCAGCTGGAAGTTTGCTGGCATCTGGAAGTTTGCTGGGGTCCCTTCGGCTGTGGCTCTCAACAAGTGAGACCCTCTCTCTAAATAAATATAAAAAAGGACTGGGGATGTATCTCAGTGCCCCTGAGTTAAATACCTGGTACAAAAAAAAGAAAAAGAAAAGAAAAAAGAAAAAAAATCAATTGAGGACAAATATATTAAAGAAACAAACAACAAAAAAAAACCTTAATTTTGGACAAATTAACTACACTATTGTGAGGATGGTCTTAGGCGTGGCCTAAAAAAACTTCATTTTAAAAACTCCAGTTTAAAACATGCAATCTCACCAGGCATGCCTAAAGAAGTCCTGCAGTATTGCCCTCAGACATAAACAAATTACTTCTCCTCACCTTGATAAACAGAGTGAGGCCTCTGTCAGATTGTCCTCACATAATAAGAGGGAAGGGTGAGAAGACAAAGGTGTAGACCACCAGACCAGATGTTTCTGACCCTAGAGTCATGAAAAAATGGTGGTAACTAACAAGAATTTAAAAAAGGGTCAAAAAGCTGCAAAATTTAGTATTAAGAATAGGAAAAAATGAACAGATGTTCAGCCAGATCAATAAAAAATGCACTTGAGCTGGGCAGGCTGATGAGGACTTGGAATGACATCTAATCACTTCTCATCATTTGTATTATCCTCACCACTCTTAAACTCTACAGCCACACCTCAGTGAGAGTAGGAAAAGTAAAAGATTATGTGATGTTCTTCTCATGTGATGAAAACTTAATTTCAGTGAGGAGAAACCCAATGGGGAAAATAAAACCAAGAGGCAAGATCTCCCACACACCCAAAATATATACTTTTATGAATAAAAATTTTATCAAAATTACTTTAAAATTTCATTTAACTTTTGTGCTTTCTGGTCTTATGAGAAAGCAAATTTTATTTTAAACTTCTAAGCAATGTCCTAAGGCATTAATATTTCCCCGGAGGGAAAAACAATATAATGCATTAGTATAATTTAAAAATTTCTAATTATTCATAATAAAATTAAGAAGGACAGCTTAAATCAATTTAATACCTTAAACCACTATATCCAAAATATTATTATTTTTGAAAATATAAATTGACTAATAAATAAATGTATTTTTCAAGCTTCATCCTAAAATTCACTCTTGACCTCTCAGGGATATCTATGTTCACCATAGCTATATTCCATGTTTGAGGTCTATAAATACCCTGACCTCAGCAAGGTGAAAAAAAAATGGACAACTCAGTTCTGTGTCATAGATTATGGAATAAACATACCAAACAACATTCTCTCAGGGCCAAAGAACAGGAGAGACTCTGCACTTTGAGAGAGCAGTCATCTACAATTCAGAAGTGTACAAAAGTGGAAACTGTTTCTCACAGGATTCTGGGCACAGATGAATTTTCATTTTAGATATTATACTTTAACCAAAAGAGATTGGTATCACAGAGGAGAAGACTCTAGGTCATCAGATCATCAGTAACCCAGAAACTAGAGTCTAAACATTTAAAAAAAATATTTTGCAGTTTTGTCTTTAGCCTAACACAGGGTTGTGATTTCAATTTCGTTTTTAGTCTGGGTACTCTGAGAATGTCATCAAACATTAAAGGCATAGAAGTCTACACATATTTCCATTTAATTCAATAAAGCCTGTCAAGAGATTAAAGTTTAAACTTAAATTTATAAAAATTTAACCAGTAGCTAGAAGGCACAATATATTTTTCACATAACTTCTGTTCCACATTCAGCCTATGTTTAGTGAATTAGATATCTATCACTGAATAAGAAGAAACCATATAAAAATTATTGTCTCAACCGTGGGCTTATCATCATTTAAGCCGGGGTTCATATGGGATCTTTTCCCTGCATTAGGTGATAGTTGGTAAGGTTACTGAACTTCAGAGGGAGATATGGTTGCCAAAAAAGCACCCTTCTTCTCAGAATCAAATAAATTAATGTGGGCTCATACTCATGGAGGTGACAGTGTTATGAAAGTAAAAACAAAGTATTAAAAAATGTTTCCTGACTAATACACTTTCATAGTCACAGATTTACATAAGTCACACACAAAAAATAAGTGCTCAGATCCAAAATTTGGGAAATATACTCTGCAGTTTGGCTACAAGAGGAGTAAAAACACATTGTCACCTTTATGTGTACAGTTAAGGCTAAAGAATTGCTAATATGTTGACACTCGGTGTCATTCTGCTTTTTGTAATGGATGAGGTTTACATAGCTGTTCAATGTGAAAGAATATTTGAAAGGTCTTCTGAATATTAAGCAACTTTACTGGAATTCACGATCAATTCTATGTGACCCCAATGCCACAACTCACATCCTCTATACTACATGAATTATCAATCTGTCATTATTGTCTTAGAAGTTAGATAGTGGCACAAAAAAGCAGAATATTTTTTTGTACCGAGGACTGGACTCAGAACACTTTATCACAAATCACATCTCCAGCCCATTTGTTTTTAAAGACAAGCCAAGTTCTCACAAAGATGCTTAAGGCCCCACTGAGTTGCTGAGTCTATCCTTGAACTTAAAATCCTTCTTCCTCAGCCTCTTGAGTTACTGAAATTACAGACATGCATTACAATATTGGCTCTTGTTTCCTGGTTTATGAATAGGCAAAATTGAAATAATAAGTAGAGACTCAGCTGTTATAATCACCCCTTTATTAATTCTGGCTTAATTCCTAAGGTTTAAATATTGAAACCCGTATTTCAATGTATACTGAAGGTAACATTATCTATATTGTCAACAGTCTGTTGATCTCCATTTTATCCAGACAATTTTTTACTACCTAAACTTTGATTTAATTTGAAAATGTTACTCAATATGTTTGAACTTCTGTTTTTCTTCTGGCATTATTAGGATACTAGGTTCAAACCATACAGCCTATGGAAATTTATGGTGTGGTTATAGCTAAAAAGAAGACTATATGATAAATAAATTTTTAAACTCATGAGGATGAGGTGTTTTTTTTTTATTTTTATGTAACCTTGGTGAATAAGATACAGAGTACACAGCCAAAACTTAACTCACACAAAGCAGGCTCTAACTGTAGTTAATAAAGAAAAATATCAAATACAAAACATTGTGTTGCAAAATCACATAGCAGTTGGTTTGTTATCAGCAGCACAGGAATGGGTTTCTGCCATATAATAATATCAGTATGACTTCAATACATATGATATCTTTAGATGCAGCCACACAGCAGTTAATCAATGATAAGTGTTAAGAATGATGAGCTTTTTAGATAGCATCTGGAGATGGCTTTTAGTAATCCTAGACAGGGGGATTGTGTTTTAGTCATATCACAATACAGCATATTTTTTGAGGCCTGTGGATGCAGAGCTCTTACCTCTTTGCTAATAAATCATTGCAGAAGACTTCAGGTGTGTAGATTTTTTGATGATGAAACCTATAATGGTGGATCACTGGAAAGGCCAAACATGGCTATAGCTACTCTGTTGTTGATGCTTCCAACAGGTTACTGTTGTTATTATTATGATTATGATAATTATTAATATTATTATCATTTATTTAAGTAATAAAAACCTTAATTAAGTATATACATTCATTGTCATAAACATTTTCTTCTGAGCATGTGTTCACTATGTAAAATATTGATCAAGCACCTTTGTTTTCTAGCCTATATATGAAAAGGCCTATGGAATGATGCAGGATTCTGAGGGCTGAATGCTCTGGACTACCTGGGACCTATTGTTACCTCTGCATAAGCATGACTACACTGCCAACTCTTCCTCACATCTCTCAATTGCTAGAGACCAAAATTTTACATCCTGGGTCTCAACACCCACACAGCAACTCGCATAATTTTTAGGATATTTGCAGGTGAGAGATATCTCAGTCCTGATAGACTAATGGAGATTTTTAGGGGGGTAGAAGCACCTATGGACACGAAGAAGCATACAACACTTTGTTGCCTCAGTCCAATTACAGTACACTCCTGCGGAGAGCTGTGACATAATGGGATTAGTTCCTTGTAAACAGAAATACGGATTCTGACTGCACTCTGTGCAAACATAAACCTTGGAAGTTGAACTATCAATGAATTGCTGAAGCCCAGGCCCCAGCCCCTGGCCAAAGAAAAAAGTGGCAGAAGTGGCATAGATGATTTGGAGAAGTAGTCAAATGAGTCATGTGCAGCTGCTTTGGTCATGGGATGAATGGTTTCTATAGATCTGACAGCAAAAACTGATGCAAGTGTATGAGAGACTACCAGAATGAGAAATTGCAAGATAATCAAGTATAGGAATCCAATGTATATCCAGTAGAGAAAGATCTCTCTATTTTGAAAATACCCATCAACCTCCATTCTTATGATTGAATCTGGGGAGAAGAAGAAGGATAAAGGCCTTCAAATCCATTCAATGGATGATGCATAAAATGAAACAACAGGAGCCAATGGCTCCAGTGAACAACTGGCATGGCCAGCCCAGGTATCCAAATTTACCCCATTTTACCTTTTAAGCACAACTGGTGGACTTAAAAAATAATTTATCCAGGTGGCAAGAGAGCAAGATTATTATTTTTTTGTCTGTAGAAATTAGAGATAAACAGCATTCTGTGTTGAACCTTAAGAGTGGAGAGGTTAGCATTGCTCCTTACAGCAGAAGCTGTAAAATGCTCAAAGCCATGAGGCATTTAAGGACCAAAAAACACCAAGTATGTTAGTACCTGGCAAGGCTTCCAGAGGGCAAGTAACCAAGGTCATAAACACTCATATTGAATCTATGTTCTCAAGGTCAAAAACATTTGTTTGTGAGCATGCTCTTACATCAGTAAAATGTTGTTGATATGCCTTCTTTGTCTGACCTGCATAAAAAAAAATGTTATATTTAATAATTTGAGGGCCTGAGGTATAGAAGCTAGAGGTTGGTAATGGGCTATTGCTGCATTCAAAAGTAGCATGCCTACAATTCCAAAAGTTCCTCACATCTTTGTTCAACTGCTTGAGCCCCAAACCTTCTTTTTTGATATAAGCCCCTGCACAACAGCCAGAGATGTGAAACCACTTTTAATTTGAGACTGTCACAAATCCTCTGCTTTATGCAAGGAGTATTGTGTTGTTTTGTAGACATACTCCCAGATAAAATTCATATAGTGGAGATTAAGTATATTATTTATTTTAGATTACACCTATGGCCTTAATGTTGTCTCACCCTCACTTTTTTGATGTAGTGTTTCATATTCTCCATTTACAAAACTTTTGTGATACAGACACAGTCCTTTTGTTGCAGTTTCCGTAGCATCCTGCATTTTCATCATGACTGAAATGAAATATGGCTGTTTTCAAATTACTCCTGATAAGAAATTTTAAAAATATTGCTTGTTCTTGATTTTTCAATTCAATTTTCAGCAATTTCCCAAGTTTATTTTAAATCCTTGCTATAAGCTTTAGACGTTTTTCTCAAACATATTATCGCCATTGAATTAAAAGTTCATTAGATGTAAAAATTTTGTTTTTCTTTTTTTTTATTCTTTCTTTTTTTTAAGGTGAGAGGAATGAATACTTAACCCAGGGTAGTTCTCCTAAACCACTACATCACCAGATTTTTAAATTGTATTTTATTTTATATTTGGTTTTCACACAAAGTCTTGCTTAGTTTCTTAGTGTCCTCTCATATTATTTAGGCTGAATTTGAAAATGTGATTATTCTGCTTAAGTCTCCCAAATTATTAAGATTGCTGATATGAGCCACATATGTGTGTAACCTCCCTCCCCTTTTTGAATAAATGTCACTACTTAAAAGTGTCACTACTTAAAAATAATGATGGATCATCGCTTCTAAAGGAGGTAAGTTTTGCCTTTGTGTCAGGCATATTCTATCTTGATATGTACTTAAAAATTGTGGGCACACAACAAAGCATCTTTGTAAGATCCTGTTTCAAAATAAACAAAAAGAAAAGAAAAAAATTGAGGATATAGCTCAGCAATATTTATTCTCTCAGTTTAACCACCAGCACTACACTCATATAAACACACACACAAAGTACTTGTTGGATTTTGAAAATATTTTTTGACACTGAACAGCTGTATAAACCTCATCTATTACAAAAGGCAGAATTAGTGACATAATATCAGTAGTCCTTTAGCCTTATCTGTGTACAGAAATTCAGTAATGTAATTTTACTCCTATTCTAGCCAAATGCAGAATGCATTCTACAAACTTTGGGTCAGGGCTCCTCTTCTTTTTTTTATGGCTTTTATAAAGTTGTGGCTATGAAAGAGTACTAGTCAGGTACCTAGTAAGGAAATATTTTTTAATGTTTCTGCTTTTGCTTTTACAACACTGTCTCCTCAATGAGAACAAGCTCACCTTAATTTATTAGATTCTGAGATATCATGTGAAGAAGATTCAGGGTGATTTTTTTTTTGGCAGCCAGATCACATTCTGAAGTTCAGTAATCTTAAAAGCTAAACATATGCAGCAAAAATATTGCAGATGAATGCAGTTCAATCCAAATGTGAACTAGTAAGTTTTAGAGTGACTTTTTGTACAGTTATAGACAACAATATACCCACTAGAGGGAAAATGTCAGGTTTTAATCATATGTGGTACAGTGAATATCTGGAAAACAGCAGATATCTTATATAAAGTATATTAATTTATCTTATTTAAGTTCATATCTTCAGCCCTGATCCTTAGTCTTTTAACAATGAAAAAGGACCAGCTTGCCTTTTGGACTTGATTCTGGGCCCACTAGGCTTACGTTGGAGTCAGTGCCTGAAGACTTGTCCAATAAGTCTCTTAAGTGCCATTCTTTTTTGTTTTTGTTTTTTTTTTTTTAGAGAGAGAGAGAGAGAGAGAGAGAGAGAGAGAGAGAGAGAGAGAAAATTTTTTTTATTATTTATTTTTTAGTTCTCAGCAGACACAACATCTTTGTTTGTATGTGGTGCTGAGGATCGAACCCGGGCCGGACGCATGCCAGGTGAGCGCACTACCATATGAGCCACATCCCCAGCCCTTAGGTGATATTATTTTAATTATTTTGTAGGCTTTTGGTCATGGATCAGGAGCCCAAATTTCTGTGCTAAGGAGAAGCTGAAAACAAATCACAGTGAGAACTCTAAAAACCCTGAAAGCAAGAAAATGATTAATGTGCCTTTAAGGGTAACATTTCTAAGCTGCTTCAAAGTTGGAGCCTGGGTTAAAGTGTAAAAGACCGGGCATGGTAAAATTTTTTAAGCTACAAGGCTTGGGTTAAAAAGTATAAGACCAAGTATTGTTAAGTTCCCCTGCTATCCCCAAAACTTGAAATACCTGTAGCTGTTAGGACAATACCCGAATTGCCCAGTAAATATTCCCACTGACTCTCTGGTTATCTCATAGCTTAGGACTCTGTGCAGCTTGTCACATAGGTATTTAGGCCCTAAAACCAATCATTTTGAATGTGTAACCCACTTAGGAGTGACCAATCACCCCTGTCCAATCTGTTCCCACCAATGAATGTACTAATCATGCCTCAGAGTTGTTGTTCAATTTTCCCGTGCCTCATGATGATTTGTTCTGATGTATGCAAACCCCCACCCTCCCCAAAAAGTGTACTTAAGCACTGCTTGACCTCTGCTCAGGGCTCTGGGCTGCTCTCCCTTCTTGAGCGAGCCTGCCTGGAACCTAAGCACGCTGAATTTGATCCTCAATAAACTCCCTTCTGCTTATTGCATAAAGTCAGTCTCTTGGTGGTCTCTTCCTCCGACGCTTCCCCGGACCCTTACATGCCTTGTTATCCTGAGACTGTATAAGTAGGTTGTTAGAAGCTGGCAAGAGTGGCAATGGCGGAAAATGAAAATTGTGGCTAGGGACTTGTGAGGGGGCAACAATTGTGATATATGCAGTACAGGAGAGAAATAAAGAATTTCTATGCACTTCTGCCCCTTTCAATGCTTTAGTCATTCAATTACTCAACATAATTTCACTCTATACGTTCTTAATCAAGAAAACAACAATTCTTTATGCTAGGTCCTACAATAGACATAATCCATTCAGAGCTAACAATTATAAATTAATTCTAAGCACTGCAAAGGACACGTAATAATGACAGGCTAATTATAGACATTCCCTCTGCATGCTAAGTTCAAAAGACTCAAGCCTTAGGCTATATGTCCAGCATATGCACACTCACTCAGACCAGGGTGATCAGGACAAAAACCAAGGCAGAGCTTTCCTGGTGTGAAGCAGATGACTGGTTGAGGAGAGGATGATAGGGAGAAGTTGCAGCTCTCACCAGGGTCCAGACAAGGGCATAGAGTTGTAGAGTGGTGAGTATTACACAGAGGATCAGGAAATGAAGACAACTAATGGGATGTCAGGTCCTCATAAGGCTCTCCATCTCAAGTGCATCCTTGTTTTGGCTGGCTGAATCCCTGTTCATTAGCTCTATTATTTACATAAAATTTTGGGCTTTTTGACCCCCCCCTTGCAATCTTCTTCATCTACCATCAGGATTCTCATTATCATTTACCCTGTGGTCAGAAACATCTTGTCTTGTGGTCTCCACCCTGATATTTTTGCCTTTCTCTCTTATCAGGCTAGGAGAGCCTGCTAGGGGCTTCACTCTATTTATCAGGTTGAGGGGGAAATAACTTGTTTGAGGCCATACTGGAGTGCTCTGTGTGGGTGTGCCTGGTGAGCCTGCAAGTTTGAAACTAGAATTTTTAAAATAGAGTTGCGTAGGCTCAGAACTAAGGCCATTTTTATAGGACTCCTCAGAGGGTCTCTGTGGCAGATCAACCTCCATCCCCCACCCTTACTAGTCTAGTGAAGCTTAGATCAGCAGTTAAAAACCTGGGCATTTTGTTCCATAATTGTATGGTGATTTCAGCTTGTCTCTAAAGCCCTTTTTGGGCATCCATGTGCCATGAGTCCAGCATGTTCCCACATTGTGTGGTGAAGACTGGAATAATTATCTGAAGAGAACCCCAACTTCATTTGCTATGTCCATGCACAAGAGAGATTGTACTTTTATAGCTTGTTATGGAGGGTTTTTTTTTTTGTTTGTTTGTTTGGTTTTTTTTTCTTTTTTTTTTTTTTTTGTGTGTGTGTGTTTTGGTGTTTTGTTTTGTTTTTTGGTACCAGGAATTCAACCCAAGGGTGTTCAGCCACTGAATCACATCCCCAGCCCTTTTAAAATATTTTTATATGGAGACAGCATCCCTTTGAGTTTTTTAGGGCCTCATTAAGTTGCTGATGCTGGATTTTAACTTAATGCTCCTCATGACTCCTGAGCTTTTTTAATGTAGGGGAAGCAGTATCACAAATTCAGAACAACAATATAAATTCCAGAACTGAAGCTTAACTCTTCCTAGGTCTGAGAATAAACCTCTAGTTTTCTAGCTCTCTGTTCACATATTTAAATCCAGGGTTCTTTTTTCATAGTGAATTAGTATAAAATAGAAGAGATAGTAAAATTACAGTGTAATTAGAATAATGAACCTCATTCTAATGCAGCTGGAGGCTAACTGGAACATATGCTAATGAGCACAATTAAGGCCTATTTCAAATGTAAAAAAACCTTAATGCCCACTTTTGGGAATACCTTCAACAAAGTCCTTTGTCCAGTGGTGAAGTTGCAAGAGGAATGATGGGTCACGGTAAAGATGAAAATGAACCCATAAGGTAGTCAGGATGCCTTTTCTAAAACCTATTTTAAATAATTTTTTCCATGTTTGCTGAAAAACATCTGTAAACTTTTAAGATGGCACACAAAAATGAGTTTATCTGGTATCATTCCCCATCCCACATGGTGGGAGTTCTATTTCGACTTGCTTAAATAAAAAGATTATATTCTTCAAAATTTGTGAGACAAGCACCCAGATGCAATTGGCAAAGTGAAAAATATTGTTTCATCTCAAAACTCCACTTTCAAAATTATCAATGACTATTTTCTCATATTTCATTTCATTTTTCTTCAAGAACTAGAGAGCATTTTTAAAAGATTTGATTTATCTTCTGTGTAGGAATGGCAGAATTGCTCCATAAACTTAGCAAGCAGGACTGTAGAGGCCTGTCACAGAAGAGAAGGGGGATGGGGGAA
Source organism: Callospermophilus lateralis (assembly GCF_048772815.1). Taxonomy (NCBI): domain Eukaryota; kingdom Metazoa; phylum Chordata; class Mammalia; order Rodentia; family Sciuridae; genus Callospermophilus; species Callospermophilus lateralis. The sequence goes on along the minus strand of NW_027512977.1, from coordinate 325,145 downwards.
GAAGAGAGACAGAAGGGGGAAGGGGGAGGGGGATGGGGACAGGGAGAGGGAGAGGGTGTTGATATTTATGAGCTCAACGGGAGATGAGAGGAAAAAGGGGGAGTGAGCTCTTACTTCTTTATTGGCTGAGAGTTCACGCCACTTTGGAGATTTGGAGGTGTGCCATTGTGCCATTAAAAGTTCACGCTATTCAGTGTCATGGACCTGAGCTCCTGAAGAGAAATGCTCCAGGCACCATCTTTTTTTAAAAGAGAGAGAGAGAGAGAGAGAGAGAGAGAGAGAGAGAGAGAGAGAGAGAATTCTTTTATTTACTTTTATTTATTTATTTATTTTTTTAGTTTTCAGCGGACACAACATCTTGTCTGTAGGTGGTGCTGTGGATGGAACCTGGGCTGCACGCATGCCAGGTGAGTGCTCTACCACTTGAGCCACATTACCAGCCCCTCCAGGCACCATCTTTATCAACAATCCAAGCTTTTTACATATGAATAAAGCAGAATAAAATTAGGTGACATTAAAAAGAATTAATCTCTTCTAAATGAGGTAGTGTAGTTTATGTGTCCCAATAAAGGTCCTCAATTCATTTTGTTTTCATATGTAAGACCTTTTAATTAAAATGGCCCTGACACATAGAAACATTACAAACATTTCAGTAAACACCTCTCTCTGGTGTGGCAGGAAAATAAAAGTGGGACTAACTTGAATTCAAAGGACATGAAAGATCAATCTCGCTCTTTCTTTCCTTTTTTTGTTTTTTGTTTTTTGTGGTACTGGGAATTAAACCCAGGGCCTAATGCTTAGAAGGCAAGCACTCTACCAGCTGAGCTATATCCCCAGTCCCATCTTTTGTGAGGCAAATCCGGGATTGAAGTCATGGGTGCTCTACCACTGAGCCACATCCCTACCCTTATTTTTTTTTTTATTTTTACTTAGAGAAAAATTTTCACTGAGTTGCTTAGCTTCTCACCATTGCTGAGACTGACTTCATATTCAGGATCCTCCTATCTCAGCCTCTGAAGCAGCTGAGATTACAGGCATGCACCACCATGCATGGCCAACTTCCATCTCAAAAACTGAAGTACAAAGCAAATTAGGTCACAGGCTGTCAACAAATAGGTACATTATGAAAAAAACTATTTTGTAGTTGTTGATAGACCTTTATTTTATTTACTTATATGTTGTGCTGAGAATTAAGCCAAGTGCCAGACAAGTTAGCTACTGTTTGAACAGGACACAAGAAAAGACCACCAATTCCAATTAAAATCAAATTAAAGCAAGCTTATTATTTCGACTGCCTGGGCTGCCTCTCCCTCCCAAACGGTGGGAACAAGACAGCACCCCAACTTTCCTGAAGCCTAGCTTTATAGCCCAGAAAGTTACACAAAGGGGGGTTACAGATAAAAGAACTCTGAAAAGCATCACACTAATGGTAGTTTACATTTTTTTGCTGGCCCCAACATCAGAATTTATGAGGACCATTAGAGCCTCAGAGAGGGTCATTGTCTGGCCAGAGAAGGCCAATATTTATGAGATGTCACTAAGTTTCAGAGAGGGCTACTATCTGGTCAGAGAGCCAGGGATGGGTGAGTTCAAGGCATGGGCAGGCTTTCCAAGCAGGTTCAAAATTTGCAGTAATTTGTAGTAAAGCCAAAATTAACTTTTCATGGTTTTGTGGCGAGATGCCCAATTTTAAGCAAAGATCAGGTTGGGTCTATCACTACCACTGAGCTCCAGCCCCAGCCCCCTGGTACATATTTTTTTTTTATGGTGGATACTAGAGATTGAATTTAGGAACACTGGACTACTGAGACTCAGTCTCAGGGTTATTTTTTACTTAATTTAGAGATAAGGTTTCACTGAGTCATTTAGCACCTCACTTTTGCTAAGGCTGTTTTGAAAATTGATCCTTTTGCCTCAGCCTCTCCAGCAGCTGGGATTACAGGCCTGCACCATCACACCCAGCCTTTGGTATATTTTCAATGCCTATTATAAATACATTTTAACCAGTAGCCTTAAGTCTTTTCTAATATATGTTTGGATTGAATCCATAACCCAGAAATCAGTGAAACAGAGAATCTAGTTTTATCTCCAAAACTCTTTCTTCTATTAGAGTGTCTGAGTTAAGATTACCCATTGAAGAATTTACTGTATATTGTGGTTTCATCCTGACCTCCCATATGTACCTCATTCTGAGTTTTAGAACAGTCTGAAAAATGGTGCCCACAGATACCAAATATCTTGGAGTACTTAAAAAACACCAGTATCTGAGTCTTGCCTTCTAGGGACCAGTTTTAATTTTAAGTGTGTAGTTTCTAAAGGCATTAGTTGAATAATTTGCAGCTGGAAGGCATTTTCTGATAATACCTTTTATCTAAAAGGCATTTAATTTGTTTCCTTTTATTAGATACTGTGAATGAAGATACAATAAAAATAGAAGTGCAGCAATATCTTCAGCAAAAAGATTTCAATTGTTTTACATATATACCCATATTTTTTTTTATTTTGAATTTAAATTACATGCAAGTTAAATCTATCTCTTTCTCTCTTTTATTTTATTTATTTACTAATTTGCAGTACTGAGGATTGAACCAAGGGTGTAACCCATGGGCATTTTACCAATGTGATACATATCCAGTCTCCACCACTTTTATTTATTTATTTATTATTGAAACAGGGTTTACTGATATGCTTAGGATTTTGCCAAGTTTTTGAGTCTGGTCTCTAACTTGAGATCCTCCTGTCTCACCCTTCTAAGCCACAGAGAGTACAGGCATGTACAACCTTGTGATAGTACCCCAAATTACTACTAGTAAATTATGTAGAATTTTTATTTTGGGCTTTTAAAGAACCTTAACACTTTTATCAAAAATATATTTATTAAATTTATGCCGTTGCCAACATTTTTTACATGTTTTTGTACCCTGAATCCTTTTTTTTTTTTTTTTTAATTTTTGGTTTGGTGCTGAGTATTGAACCCAGGGGTGCTTTCCACTGAGACACATTCACTGTCTTTTTTATGTTATATTTTGAGACAGGCTCTCACTAAGTTTCTGGGAGCCTTGTTAACTGAATGGGGCTGTCTTCAAACTACCAATTCCTCTGCCTCATTTTCCTGAACTTCTAGGATTCAGGCAAGTTTCACCAGTCATGACAATTTTACATTATTATAATATCCATTACAACAGCAATGTTCAGGCTGTAGGAAATTCATTTGATTTATAAATTAAATCCCTGAGGCAAGTTTATATGAAGTAGCCAGTGTAAAAGTATTGTGTAAAGATTCCTTGGGAATAAACAGGGATTTTTTTCTAACCTCTTTTGTGAATGACTGTTGGAAATTATAGTCCATAAAAGTCCTAGAAAAGAATGCAAATTTATTTGTTTGCAGTTTACAGATATTTGCACATGCCCCGTCGCCTTTGCATCTAAAACTTTAAACTTCAGAACATAGTAACTCGAACAAAATTTGTTAAAGTTGAAACAGTGCACAAACAAATTTCTTTTAGGAGCAATTGGTAGTTGTGGTGTTATTACTGTGGTCAGCAGAGTTGGGCCCGGACTCTGGAAGGTCACTCAGGGTATTGGTGATTTACGTTATTCTACACTATTCCACCCACAATACAATACTCCCAGCAATAGTAATTGATAAAATATGCTGATAATGTCTTGAGCTAAACTGGCACCTTTGATATTTGCCTATTTCCCTGCACTGATCCCAGCTGAGTAATTAGCATGGAACCAGAATGTGAATAGGGTATTTCCTGGGCTTATTGTTTTGGGGTCAGCTGCTCCATTAGTGTGTGTGGGGGGTCTGAAACCAGGCTGGTGCAAGTATTTTTGTGTAGATTCCTTTGCTCTGGCTGAGGTATATCATTTTAAATGACAAAAGATTTAGAGTAATTTGCTTCGACTTATTTTTTATACACTTCACAGTTTACATCAAGAAAAAATGCCGCAGTCTGTCTGGGCACAAATAACCGAGCCGCCACAAAGCCTTGTAGGTTCAAACAGCAACTACTTTATTTCAACTCTCACTGGCACTGCACACATGGTTTTTCGCCAACGCCACTCACATGGCCCTTCCAGCAACCCCCACACTGGAAATCCCTCCTCCGGCACTTCCCAATCAATGGGAACCCTCAGCGAATCCCCAGGAGAAGTCCAAAGTAGAGCAAGAACTTCAAAGTATCGGGCGCCCAAGGCAGCAACAGTCACCACATTGCCTGACTGTAAAGGTCAAATATACAATGCAATCAATCCAGCATCATAGCAATTCGATATAGCTTAACTCAAATCATCATCTCAATGGTTCCCTGCCATAACCTTTCAAACATTCCCTGTCACCTTTCAAACATTCCCTCTGGCAAATGCCAGGCGTCATTCTGACTGGTCCTTGCTCTCAACAAAGAATAAACAGCTAGAATTTATCTCAACACCCTTTTACATACAAAATATAGGTTGTCATTGAATATGTTGGAAGTTTAATCAAGGTTTATTAATTAGAGAACAGGCTAATCTAGAGAGAATGTAAAGTACCACCAAGTCCTATGTTTTCAAAACAAAAAGAAATGTTAGATATATAGGCATTCAGAATATATTTTTTAAATTTTTTCTTTGTCTATTTTATTTCATTTTTAAATAGAAAGCAAATATAAAAAAAAGGAGACCAAGGAGGGAAAAACATTTACTGGCAGGACTATGAAGCATTAAAAACTAGAATCTTGACTTCAGAAAAGAAAGATTTGACATTTTGTATTTGGACATGTGGATGGCATGAATGTCCATGATAAGAATGTTGTAAGCTTTTGAGAGAAAATTGATATGGTGAATGAAGCTTATGTAACCTAGATCCTTACTTAAGCCATATTCTGCCACCCCAATAAGCCTTGATAGGTAAACCACTGCTTGACTCTATGCTGAATACTGAATAAAGAAACGATTGCCAATGAGAGGTTTGCTAAATACCTTCCACCTTTGTCATGTTTGTGTCATTTATTCTATTATTAATCAATCCAAAATTATACAAAAAGTAATGACATTTCAGCTACTTTGAAATTTGTCAGTGAATTCCTGACCATTTTTATGGAGGTTCACAGCAGGCCTAGCAGATTCCCTGGAGAAGACTTGGACCTGAATGGCAGCATAAGAACCTTATTTTCCTCCTTCTGTGCTGGGAGCCATTAGCCAAGTAGGTATGACAATTTTCTTGCCAGCGTACCCCTTTTTGCTTAGTAGAAGGACTCATGAAAATAGGACATTTTGCAGTGACATTGCATGTAAGGTGACCTTGCTCAAGGACCAGGACGGATCCAGGCTTAGGGCATTTCCGGTTTAGAACAATCTGGGTTTAGGGTGTTCCCAGTTTAGGAAGGTTATTCCTGCTGGAAATAGGAAGTATCCTGCTGCCTGAGTTCCCCTTGAGTTATCACAGGATTCAGACAGTATTTTTGGGAGACAGAAGCCCAGTGGAGGTGTGGATTTGTGCAGAGAACGTGGATTTCCCGTAGAACGTGTTTGTAGAGGGCTGGTGTGAGATTGGGAATGAAGAATTGCTGTTTGAATCTACAAAGCTGTGAGTGGCTTGTGATTTTGTGCCCAGCCAGACTGCAGCATTTGGCGGCCCATATGGGGAACATCTGAAGAAAAGGTAAGTAAAATTGCTTGCCCCTGAAGAAGAGCAAAAGAATGGGTGAGCATTTCAAACAACAATTTGTTCTTGTTCTAATTTATTTTGGTTTTATTTCAAGTTGCCTGTTTCTAGAACTTTCTCAGGCAAACTGGGGAAAATGGTTGACTCAAGGTTTGAAGTTGTTCGCCCCTGAGAAAGAGAAATTGTTAGAGAAAGGAGGCACCCCAGTAAGACCAAGAACAGTTAAGGCATATGATGATACAATACAAAAATATAGCCCATGGCTTTTTAAAGACGAGTTATTAAGTATATCAATGGGATCATCATGGTATCCTGTAGAAAGATTTTTCTGCAACAAGGAAGATATGGCTAATTCTGTTTACTACAATTGTCTAAGATCTTGGTTTTTACAGACATCTGATTAATTTACAAAGCTAAAGTGTTAAAATATCAACTACTAAATATAAAATCAAGTAATCTTTACTTATTAAGTTCCATAAGGTAATATATTTAAACATTATGTGCGTTTTCATAAATTGGTAAATGAAAAAAAAAGTTTAATATTGCTTTGGTCTGTGTCTTTGCCAAAACAAGGTTACTAAGTGCTAAGATTCTATCAGGTTTAATTTATATACAAAGAGTATAAGAAGTTTCAGTTGGGTTTCAATTATTGTATTATAGTACCATAAAAAACATGAAAGTATTTTATCTTATTAAATTGGATAACTTATCTAAATCAGAAATTTTATAAGAGTTGTTTCAGAATGTAAATTTATAAAAAGGGTTAATGGATAGAAAAGAGATATTAAAAGATTGAAGATGTGAAAAAAATTTTAATATAAAAGGTTAATAGAAACATAAATGTTTCTAGATGAGATAATCTCTGTGTGGTAAAATAAAAAGTTGTAAAATTCCATTTAAAAAGATTTTGAGGAAACTAGACTTACTTTAAAAGCTTAAGAAAGGAAGAAAGAAAAAAAAAAGTATTTGTACATGGCAGATTGAGATAAAGCTTCTTAATGGAGTAAAAAAGGCCTGTAGTTGAAGGGCAGCCATGTAAACTAACATTAAGTGATTTAAACAAAATCTAAGCCTCGTTTAAAAGAGTGAAGCTGTAGGTGGTGAAAAAGTACATTTAAAAGTACAGTATAGATGATAATTAAAAGGCTTTAAAAGGTTAAATTGAAGGTTGTTAAGATGCCTTCATGACAGAGGAAAAAAGCATGAAAATGGGAAGATAATAGGATAAAAGATATTTAGATAAAGAAGACTAAAAATTTGAAGTAAAAAAACTTTAAAGACAGAAGTATAGAAAGTTAAAAAGAAAAAAGATAAAGAAGATGAAGAAAGATAGAGAAGATGTAGAAAGACAAGAATTTTAAACCCACAAAGTAGAAACAAAAAAAAATAGGAGGAAAATAACAACTAAAGGTGTATGTACAAACCTTAAAAGAAAACTAGAAGATAGAAACAAGATAAAAATGGTTAAAAATGTCAAATAAAGGTATTTCAGATAAAAAATACAAAAAGCTAAGGCAACTATTAAATACAGAGATTCAAGATAGAATTAAAATGTACTCATTAAAACAAAAAGAGGGAATTGGAAAGAGGTATATATCCCCCAAAGATAAACTTAAAATAACACTTATTACTCTAAACTTTTTTAAAATTGGATTCATCAGGACTTAGTGCTGCGGAAAGACATATGTATCCAAAAAATGTATATAAGCCTAAGGTACTTTGGAAAGATATTCTAACAGGACAATGGAAAGGTCCTGATCCAGTGATTGTCTGGAGTTGGGGATCTGTTTGTGTTTTTGCACAGGGAGAACAACAACCGATTTGGATTCCAGAGAGATTAACTAAAACAATTTCTACAGATCAAAAAGAAGATGATTTGACTCAAATCCATAACAGCTGATATCCAGAGCTCCAGCTTGGCCATTCTTACATCTGTGACAGTGATTAACTAGGATGCTTTTTTCAATATCTATTTTATTATTGCATTTTTCCCACATCATAAAGTTCTATTTTATTTTTAGAGCTCATACAAACCTAGGTTAATGTTTTTCTGATCAGTTTTATTTTTTGACTGTGGTGTTTTTAAACATTACAATGGAGATTTCACCTACGTAAAGCTACAAGGCCTTTATTATTGTCTTATGTGTTGTACTCTTGTGTTTTGTGTTGTATGTCTGTGTGTGTATGTCCATATTTCATGTATGAGGAGCGCTCATGAAAAATGGATCCGAATTATTATTATTATTTTTTTTATTCACGTGATTTAAATGGTTTAATTTAAATTAGCTAAACAGCCGTTAAGGATTGTTTTTAAAGGAGGTTAACAGATCTGTTTGCTTACTTTCACCTTCCTTTTCATTATATTTAATAATTCTTTTCAGGATAATGTCTCTTTAGCATCATTGCCAGAATTCTTATCTTCGTCCCAGTGCCGGTGAAGACAAAGATAAAACCAAACTACAGCTTCTATGATAGCTATCACAGTAAACTGTATAAACTGATGCATCAATGAATATAACTCAACAAGTAATGCTCAATCAAGGAGTCAACTTACTTTGGGAGGAAATGGACTTTGGGAGGAGACGGACATATTGATAGATTCCTCCGCTTTGAACTGCTTGCAGAACTTGCCTGGAATATGTAACTATCGTTTGGTGCAGCGAATTGTGGTAATGCAGGCATATCTTTGCTGATGGTGTCACCAGTGATGCAATTTTTATTTTCTTGCCAGCGCACCCCATGTTAATTGTGGCAGTGCTGGTATATCTTTGCTGATGCTGTCACCAGTGATGCAATCTTTCCAAAGGAGCCGTCAATTGGCTTGGTGTCATGCATTTCTGTATCCTCCTCCTTTCTGCTAGTGATGGTCTAAAATTTGGGGGCCAATGGCTATATGCTGGACCGGTAGTCAGTGATGAGTATGATCCAATTGCAGTGGTATCAACCTAAGACAGGAGGCGGACGCCTAAAGGTCATTTTTCCAATGACGGGTAAGAACCATATGTTGAATTGGACAACCTACCAGGCACGGTCCTTAAACCATATTAACCTCACTCTCCCACTGGCACCAAGGCCAAATTTGGGGGCCAATAGAGGTGAGGCAAAGAACCCCCCCCCCCACTGGTGCATAGACCTTTCCACAAGTGTGGCTGTATGCTGGACTGGTAGTCAGTGACGGGTATGATCCAGTTGCAGTGGTATCAACCTAAGACAGGAGGCTGACGCCTAAAGGTCAGTTTTCCGATGACGGGTAAGAATCATATGTTTTATTGGAAAACCTACCAGGCACGGTCCTTAAACCACATTACTTGTTGTTTAATTAATCAGAAGTGGGGAGATGCTGGGAGCCATTAATCAAGTAGGCATGACAATTTCCTTGCCAGCGTACCCCATGTTGCTTAGTGGAAGGACTCGTGGAAATAGGACATTTTGCAGTGACATTGCATGTAAGGTGACCATGCTCAAGGACCAGGGCGTATCCGGGTTTAGGGCGTTCCCGGTTTAAGAAGGTTATTCCTTCTGGGAATAGGGCGTATCCTGCTGCCTGAGTTCTCCTTGAGTTCTCACGGGATTCAGACAGTATTTTTGGAAGACAGAAGCCTAGTGGCAGTGTGGATTTGGGCAGAGAATGTGGATTTCCCCAGAACATGTTTGTAGAGGGCCAGTGTGTGATCGGGAATAATTGCTGTTTGAATCTACAAAGCTGTGAGTGGCTCGTGATTTTGTGCCCAGCCAGACTGCGGCACTTCTAAAATTAGTCAATATTTTGAGATGACTTTCTGGCTGGAGGCAGAAGACAGGAATCATTTCAGAAGAATTGAGTCAGCTCAGAAATGTGTCAAACCCAGCTGGGCACCCAGCTCAGTAGTTCACTGGTCACAAATATCTGCAGTGGCCTCATGATTGGCAGCCTTGCACAAAGAAAGATCAACCTTGGTGCTTTCCCAGTTTCCAGGTAAGTAACATGGGTCTCAGTCATTGGGCGCTCACCTGCCTTCCTAAAAAACCTGCAAAGTCACTATCCAGTTGTTCATTCTTAATAGTTGCTGAACACTCTGTGCTTTTCAAGGTGAAATAATAAATAAATAACAGCATCATGACTGCTCACCCCAGCCTGCTTGTTTTTATGCAAACAGAGTAGATCTGTTTCAAAAGGAGCTAAGTGGGGCTGGGATCCTGGCTCAGTGGTAGAGCACTTACCTAGCATGTGTGAGGTCCTGGTTTGAATCCTTAGGATCATATTAGATACATAAGTAAATGTATTGTGTTCATCCACAAGTAAAAAATTATTTTTAAAAAATAGGCTACGTGTTCTGTCTTGCTCCCCAAGTGGTGCAAAAAGTCACATAATCTTATTAAGAGAGACTCATGGAAGGCACAGGCAGGGGGCACCAGAAGGAAGAATTTCACAGCTGAGGAGGGTCTTATTCCTGGCACTCGGGACTTTCTAGAGCGAAGAAAAAGAACCCAGTGCCTACCTGGGAACCATGCCCTGGCAGCAGTGGCTGGGTCCCCTGTCAACCAAACTAGATGGGTTTACAGAGGGTTTCTCGAGGTCCCCAGTCCTGGGAAGGCAGTGTCCCTCTCTTGGTCTTTCTTCTTCTTTTAGGTTGCTAGGGTCTAGTGTTGGCACCAGGTGAGCAAGTTGCCTTGGGAATCTGAGCTCGCCCACATAGGGTTGGGAGGACAGGCCTCAGGACAGCAGCGCCTCACAGCAGGGAAAGCTGGAGCTCCCAGTCCCCTCTGTGGAGATGGCAGGAGGCCTGTATTGACTGCGGACTGTGCTCCAGGCTCCATGCACCGGGCCTCGTCCCCAGATCACTGGGCTCCGCAGGTTCCAGGGCTTGGTGGTGTCTCTTGCACTCTGTTCTAGGGCTCTTGCTTTTTGCTTGCATCACTGTGAAGGGACCAGCATTTGAGCCTGATTTCCTGAGGTTTTGGGTGCCGCCTGCTTTTTGCCCTGGAGGCCAGGCTGCCCAGATTTTGGAAAGGACCAGAGTGCAGCATCTGCTCCCTGACACTGAAAGTGCCTCATTGGGAAAACTGACTCCAGTATGGAGCTCCTGGTCCTGAAGGGATCTCAGGGGACATGTGAGTTGGGGCATGGCCTGCAGAATGGGAGGAGTTGGCAGACCTTAGGCCAGGTGACAGCAAAAAAGCCCCACAGTTTTCTCTCTGGGCTGGCTGCCAGGCACTGTAAGGTAGGGACACCTGTGGCCACCTGTGGGAGATCAAAAGGATAAAAACAACACCTCCAGTCCCGGGATGGCAAAGCCTAACAGAGGGGCATTTTCTAAAAGATGAAGAGATGGAAAATGGTCAAAACTAGTACATTTTAAAGTTGAAATGAAAGCTTGCAAAATTTTGGGACAGTATTTTTGTGTAACTTGTGCCTAAAGAAATATTAGGTAATTGACTCCCTTCTACTTTTTTAGCTTTTGCTTTTATTTTATTTTAGCAAAGAATCGGTTTTGTCAGCATTTTCCTCAGGAGCTGAGCATTACCCACAGCAAGGAAGACAAACTAACAATTTTCAAGTTGATCTTGACTTCATGTCTGGGATCTATCACTTCTAAATGTACAGGAAAATCATTTCTTGCTGTATTTTCCATGTGTGATTTCTTCCCTTATCTTCAAGGACCCAGTGATATTTGTTTATTGGTTTCATAAGCATCTATTTAAATGTAGTTTTTGTATGAAATACTCTCAGTTGCCACAGGACATAATTTTTCAGAGAAAGCTGCTAGTGGCTTCACTTTCCAAGAATGTAAGTAATTTCCTTTCTTTGATTTCAGAGAGTTGATATTACACAGCGTCTGTACTTTGTGGGGACAATTTTCCAAGTACATCTGTCATTAAAAAGGCTTTTGTGTTTCCTTCCTAAGAGCAGTGCATAAATTTAAGCCAAGCAATGTTAAAAGATAAGAAGTTTTTCAGCATGTAGAGTATTATAAGACTACTGTAGAAATAAATTTTAGCAACCAAGATCTACTAAAAGCCACCTCCAGATGGTACCCAGACAAGCTTATCATTCATGCAAATGATCATTGGTCAGTTGCTTTGTAGCTGAAACTTTAGAAAGCATATGTACTGAAGCCATAGTAATATTATTTTAATCATCTAGAATACATATGCAACTAAATCTGTTACATACTCATCATTGTGCTGCTGTTAACAAACAAAATGTCATGTGATTATGCAACACAATATTATATATATATCATTTTTTTTATTCACTAGAAATAGATCCTACAGTCTATGACTTAAGGTTTCTGTTGTGTGCTCTCTCAAGGCAATTATCTGCATCTTAGTCACCATGAATAAATTTTAAAATAGAAAAAAATGTACCTCATCCTTGGGAGTAACTAGAGTTACAGGAATGCATCATTAGGTGAGTTTGTATACTCAACTTTAAGAATGTTACAAAATAGCCATGTACATGGTCATGCACTTCAATACCGGTGATACAGGTTTCTGATGCTTGAGGATCAAAAGTTTTAGCTTAGACTTGACAACTGAGAAAAACCCTGTCATAAAACAAAAAAGAAAAAGATCTGGGAGTATAACTCAGGAATAGAGGAGTTATAAGTTAAATTCTTCATATTGCTAACTAAGTTAGAAATATGAAACAAAAATATGATTAAAATTAATACTATTAATATTTTATTATATTGACTTCTCTCTAGCTGTAAATTCATCATAATTTTGCACAGGCATTAAAACCAGTGTTCTAATAGAAAGCAGAGAAAGCACAAAAATTTTACAGGATGAATTATATTTTCAAATTTAATCAAGTTTTGAACTGTAACAAATTGTATAGATAAAATGAGAATCAACAGACTCCTGATTAAAATAATATTTCCTCATTATGTGTCAAAACAAGTCCAATGATTAAATATTAGGAAAAAAGACACCATTTAAGATGGGGTGATTTTAACAGCTCTCTTTCTGTTTGACATCCCAATTCTGCCTTTGTATGAACTGAAAAGAACCGGTATGGTGATGTGTTTCTGTAATTTCAGTGATTCAGGAGATTTATGCAGGGAGATATCACATTCAAGGACAGCTTCAGCAACTGAGTGAATACTAAAGAAATCAAACAAACAAACAAAAAAAACCACGACTGTGTTGGGCAAGGTGCACACAACCATAATCACAGAAATATAAGAAAATGAGGCAAGAAGATGGTAAATTCAAAGTCACCCTCAGCCAAAGTGAGATCCTAGACAACTCAGTGAGACTCTGTCTCTAAGTATAATACAAAATAGGGCTGGGGATGTGGCGCAGGTTTAATTGCTCCTGACTTCAATCTCTGGTGCAAAAAATATAATAAAATTAAATGGGCCTGGAGGTGTGACTTTGTGCTTAATTGCCCCTGGGTAAGATCTCTGGTACAAAAGAAACAAAAATTCTGCTCTTTTGAATAAGTGTCACTATCTAACATCCAAGAGAATATGAAAATATTGATAACTCACGTAACCTAGAGGTGGTGAGTTTTGGCTTCGAGATAAGGTAAAGTTTAACTTGAATTCCAGTAAAGTTACTTAGCAAATATTCTTGTGAGACTTAGCAAATATTCTTTCACACTGAACACCTATGTGAACCTCATCTATTGTAAAAGGTACAATAATCATAAATGCCAACATGTAACAATTCTTCAGCTTCATTTATATACAGAAAGTAGAAGATATGTTTTTACTCCTACTCTAGAAAAATGTAGAATGTGTTTCCAAAACTTTGAATATGGTCTCTTATTATTTTTATGAATTATGTAATGCTGTTTGCTATGAAAGTGTATTAGTCAGGTATCTGGTCAGGAAACATTTGAATGTTTTCGTTTTTTGCTTTCAGAACACTGATACCTCCATGAGAACAAGCCCACAATACTTTATTAATCATGAGTTATTTGGGGAAAAACCATCAGGGCGTTTTATTGGCAGCCAGATTATACTCTAAAGTTCAGTGTATTTACCAACCATCAGCTAATCATAAGCAGCAAAGATTCCAGGTGAAATGAGCCTAAATTGATGACCATCCCAAATATGAGTTAATAAGTTTTAGAATGAGTTAATTAGTGACAGATAATTAGTTAATTTATTCACTATAGGCTGGATGCCAGGTTTAAATCACATGATGTGCAGAGGTTGTATGAAAAACAGCAGTCATCTTATAGACAGTGATTTATTTTTTCTTCATTAAAATTTTGTTGACTCTCTTAGAAAACTGTATTGAACTATAGAAAAATATTTATAGACATATATGCCTTTAATTATGAAAATATTCTCCCACTACCTTATAAATTTGGTATGAATTTTAGCAAAATTATGAAAGCCAAATATCTCAGTCCTGCCTCTAGGGTCAGGTAAAATTGCAAATAAGTTTCCCTTTAATGTATTTATATTGTAGAGTCTGGGGTACTGAAAAATCTGAAGACCTTGCACCATCCACCTCCTGTGACACCAATTCTTTACGTTTGCCATGTGGGATCTGAAATGGGAATGGATCTGTTCTTAGAATCTAGTGAGAAATAATGCCCACATTTGTACAGTTCTGGGTTGGAGATGCCAGCTTTCTCAATTTGCACTGTCTCTCCTGTTTTTTGGCCCTGTTAGAATATGTCCAGGAAGTGTATTCCATCACCTAGGACATAAAAATGAGTGGTTAAGGCCTTTCATCTTGCTGATGTCAATGAATCCATAGCTCTCAATGTGAAATTTGTATACAATAAACTGAGATATGCCTGAGACTTAAGAAAAAAAATAGTGAATTTTAAGATGGTTTTCCAAAAGTGCATGTATGTATTAATAAATTCATAGTGTCAAGCCATGATAATATATTGAATATAGAGTTTTAAGTTGCAATTTGTTTAAGGTCTTATTTTCTTCTCCTTCTCTTCCTTTTCCTCCTCTTCCTCCTCCTCCTCCTCCTCCTCCTCCTCCTTTTTCATTTAAGGACAGAGTCTTACTCAGTTTCTTAGTGCCTTACTTTTTGCTGAAGGTAACATTGAACTCACAGTTCTCCTGCAACCACCTCCTGAGCCACTTGGATTAAAGGTCTATGTCACTATGCCTAACTTTTGTTTTTCATTTATAATTTGAATAGAAAAAAAATTAAAATTATACTTGTCTCTTTTTAGTGGTGAGAGATATGAGGACGTTGATGCCTAAGGAAATTGCTAATGAGTTTAAACCTCAAGCTTTTTTTTGTAAGACCATTGAACAGAAAAGTTAAATAAAAATTTAAACTAACTGTGATATCATTTACATAAATTAAAATATATACATATTTATTCACAAATTGCTTTAACTTTTTAAACAGTGATAAGTGTCAATGCACTTCTGTCTGGGTTACGTCCTATTATTGGAAAGAAATTCTCACTCAATGTAAATCAACCCAAGTAATTTAATGCAATTCACAGCAACTCAAAATAATAATAATAAGAAGAAGGTTAGGGGGATTCTAGAATTGTGATGCACACCTGTAATATAAGTTACTTGAAAAAGCATCACAGGAAAGAATTTACTCTCTCTCTCTCTCTCTCTCTCTCTCTCTCTCTCTCTCTATATATATATATATATATATATATATATATATATATATACAAGTAGTGAGGGTACACAAGTCTAATACACAGTCCCTTTTTTTCTTAAATTTTTATTTGTTGCTTTAGATGGATATAATATCATTATTAGTTTGTTTCTTGTTTTTTTTTTTTTTTAATGTGGTGCTGAGTGTTCAACCCAGTACCTCACACATACTAGAAAAGCACTCTACCAGAAGATTCTGACCCCTTTTCTTTGTTTTTGAGGGCTTGCTATCCTCTCATGTTTTTAATTGCTGGACTCAGCAGTTTTAGATGTGCTTCTTTTCACATTTTGACACCATTGTCAGCAGATCCAAGATCTTAAATTAGATAGTCCTTAATACAATGTTTCTCATTTTGACTTCTTAGTTAAAGATTAGTTTCCAAGTATAGGTGGATGCAAACTATTATTGAATTAAATAGTTTTTATTTGAGTTTCTTTACAAAAGTCTTTTTTTTTTTCCCTTAGGTCACTATGTTCTCAGGTTAGAGTATTAACAGGAGATGCTTTCAGTTTTCATGGAAAATATAATTTTTTAAAAAAAAAAACAAAAAAAGAATTCATTGAATGAATACTAATGATTTTAATGGAGGAAAAAGGAAAATTGACATTAGTAAAATCATATTTAGGATAGAATAGAAAGAAATCATAATTAATAAAAGAATAAGTGCAAATCATGCGGAAAGATTTTTATAAATTTTAAAATGCCTTTCCCCCATAAGACTGCAGAACCATCATTGGATGATGATAGCAGCATAAAATATTTTAGGTTCTAAGGTGGTTACTAAAGAAAAAGAAAAATGTTGATGACTTCAGAAGTTCTTTTTCTTCCTATAAGTTTTTTTTTTTTTTAATTTTTATTACTTTTAACTTGGTGGTGAGATACTGAAAAACTTCCATGGCCCAGGGAGAATTGCCTCACCTCTCCACCTCCTATGCCCTCCACCCATATTTCTTTTTTTTTTCCTCAGTCCACCTTTGCCCCCTCCTCTGCCCTGTCCTTTCCCCAGTGACAGGACTTGGCAGCGGTCACTGTTGGGGAGGAGGAGGGAGGGACAGCCTTGCTCCCAAGCCCCCTCCTCTGCTCCAGAAATGGTGTGGTCCAACTCTCTCGGCAAGTTCTGAGATGAGGAAAAGGAGGGGGAGGGGTGGAGCAGGAAGAGGAGTAAGAGGAGGAGGGGAGGAGGGTGGGGAGGAGAAGGAGAAGGAGGAAGAATAGTGGAGGAGGAGGTGGAGGAGGGGGAGGAGTGGAGCAGGAGGAGTTGCTAACAGGAGGAGTTATAACAAGAGAACTTGGCTGCTGCAGCCTCAGCTACTGCTTTGGCTGCGAAAGTCAGCGCCCTGGGCACCCAGCACGGAGGGACCAATAACAGGAGCCAGTCACCGCGCCTTCCCCAGGGGCTGCGAGGGCGGGTGGGAGGTAGGCAGGGGCTCCGCATCCCCACCCAGGACTGTGAGTGCCCACGTGGAGCCCCGAGGAGACCAGCACCCCCAAGAGGGCTGTTTCTGGGTGCGGGCACCGCTGCCTGAGTGTGCCTAAAAGGAGAGCTGCATCCTGGAGGCGCCATGGAGCTCCGGAGTTGGGGTTTGGGGTGGGGAGGGCGGGAAGTGGAGGGGGAGAAGCAGAGTCCCGGGAGAGAAAGGAGGCGCTTCAGCACCTCGGGAGAGGAGTCCCAGAGCACGAGGCGGGGGGAGGCTGCAGCCCCTGGTGCAGGCCAGAGGTGAGCGCCGAGGGGGCTGGGCGCAGGTGCGGCCCCCACTGGAGAAGCGAGTGCATGCCGCCCAGACTGGTGTGGTGTTGGATACAGCCTAGGCTCCAGCTCTCCCGAGGGCAGTGAGGGGAGGCAGGACTTGGAAAGTGCTGGGGGTGTGTGAAGGTGAAGGGGAGTGTCAGAGGCAACCACCAGCTGAGCCTCTAGAAGGAGAAGGAGGAGGAGAGGAGACCCGCCCCACAGGCAGCCGCCCTCCTCAGCGCCAGAGGTGGAGAAAAGGGGCGCCAGACAACAAGGGCTGACAGGAAGGAGCTGTAGCGAGTAGGGCGGTGGAGGCTCCGGCAGAGCAGGCCAGTCTGCGGATGAGAGCCTGGTCGGCAGCGGTGGGGGCGCGAGCCTGGGGCAGGGAGCCAGAGCCAGGGGTGTGGATGGGGGCGGGGCCTCAGAGGCACCAAGTTCGCTCCCCCATGACTTAACTTTCTGGGTGGACATGTGTGCCAGAGGTGCGCTGGGGCCAGCCGGGGCAGGAGGAGTCCACCCATATTTCAGCTCAAAATTGTATTCATGGAGTTGTTAATGTCTAAAAAATTTTGCTTTATGAAAAGAAGCAACTACTCTCAACCTATGTTTTATTCATTGTAATTAAATTATTCCTTTGAACATGGAATAAAAAAAGAAATTATTAAATTTATTTGAAGACATCAGAAAAACATTTGGTTATGCAGTCTGCCTTCTTTAATATGACTTGCAAAATTGAAAACTGCAAAGGGATTCTAAGTCAATAGAAAAATTTCTAAACTTTTTAAAGGACATTCATCTCAAAATGTGGTTTTAAAATTAGGCACTTCACCATCTGACACAGGAAGAGAAAGATAAGAAACCAAATAAAATACTAGCAAAGTCTGACAGAAACTCTCTTTCCAAAATTAGACTTTTTAATCTTCACATGAGAGACTCCATTTTCTACAGAGGGCTTATTTTTTAATATAAAGACCCCCCTCTCCTCCCCACTAAACTTAGAAAATTACACTGGTTTCTTGGGGCTTCTGTCCAAGTTTTTTCCTTATGAACCACTCACATTTCTGCAAACCTCCTCTAAATATTGTGAGAGATAGAAGTGGCTTTTTATTAAAAAAAGTAGTAGTGATTTAGGATTCTCAGTGAAACCCCTTAGGGCTTTATTGAATCATGTCAACAGCTGTCAGTAGTAATATGTACTTTGCTGGCAACAACATAATGCATTGATATGTATAAAACAATGTTATAAACTGGATAAAAATATGTTTTTTTATAATTTATATGCAGTCTTATGAATAATACAGAGCTCTTTGTGAGCATTATGTCACTGTAGATAATAAATTTACCTTGTTCTCTGGCCTGCCAGGAGAGTTGTAAAGCAGAATATATTGGTTCACCATTGTGATAATAAACAATTTTAGTATGTCAGTAGGTTCTAGCTAACATTTACTTCTGAGGTATTAAAAAATAGTGTGCTCTAAATGGTTCTGGGAGTGTTTATACTGGCTCTGACTCTCCTGGGTAATGTTTCAGTGAGTGATATGATCAGATAACAAGTGGCACTATTTCTCAAGTATTGATATTGTGATATCTTCTGTAGTTTTATTGCCTGGAGTAGCTGATTTTTTCTTAACTGGATCTATAGTTCTTTGTGTGTATTTTTAATATGATTTTTAAAAGTGGTTTATAAACTTTTGTACATTTTCTAAGCGATATCACCCTTCTTTCTCAGTTATTTTTGCATGGATTCACTTTATTTAAATAACATAATAAATAGTACTGTTTTTTCATATGTCCTCTCTGATGCATCTCAAATAAATTTGCATACCCCAAGACCTTAGCAGATTTCTATACACATTATTCACTAGAGAAGCAGTAGTTACTTCTGAAATCTATATTGCTCTTTTCAAATGAGGTCTTGCAGTTTTTTAAAAGTATCGGAAATAATTATAATAAACTTATTTCTAGTTAGCATAGAGTAAGTGCCTGATAAATATTTGTGAAAAAGAATGAAGAAATAATAAGAGCATTTATATAACCTGTACAATATGGTATGTGCTATTTCATGATTTTAGCTACAACTTATTGAATATTATAACAATCTTACTATGCTGCATTGTTAGTAATCCACCAAACATTTTTTTCAAAAACACTTTGAGGTGTGTTTTTTGTCAACTATTATATTATGAAGGAATGAAGCTCAGTAAATGAATAATTCGAAATACGTACTTGCTTAGGGTGCCTATCATTCATTGTTAAAAAAACCTTTAGCTATATAAAATTTTTATACTGTATATACCATTGTTATATAATGGAATTTTAATAAAATGTACATTAATAATTCTGAAGTCTTTCATTGAGTCTTATATCAGTTTATGAAATAAACTTACTATGTGTGATTTCCTCAATTCTAAGTGTCTTATGTTTTAAGAAACTGTATGGACAATGCAAATTAAAGTTAACATACTAATATCAAGAGCAGAAGCACCACAGGAAAGATGAAAACAAAGAATTGGGAGATTCCACCATTATAGATTTAATTTTCTCAACATCATTTAAATGTACCTAACCCACTATTGATACCAAAATTAATGAGCAAACTCTTCTCATGATGACTGTGCATAATGCTATTATATAAAATGAAAACAAGCAAATGTGTCAGAGATGCATTTTACAACATTAGTTGAAAATACAGTTGATTAATCAGTATCTGTGTTTTACCCCAGCAAATACCTTCTCAGTGTGCAAGATAAATGGGTAAAAAAAAATCAAGTAAAATTTATGTTAAAGACTAACAACTATTTTTTTTTCATGAAGAAAATGTTAATGTCTTTTTGAAACAACATGTCAATAAACTGTGCCCTATTACATAAAGAAAAGCAACAATTCTGGTAAGTTTTTTCATTTTATTCTTTGAATATGCCAAATATTCCTTAGCAAACTTCCACATATATTGTTTAATTTCACAGGTGTAAATTATATCTGGTTTTCGAGAAATTGCTACTTATTTAATATAAATTTGTTGAGAAATTATTTCTGCATGTGCTGATAGTGAAATATAGTGAGGAATGGAAGTCATTTAAAGCTCTATAAATTGAAATCCCAGAATGGTGGAAGGAAACTGTATATAATCATGAGAAACATCTTGAGTATTATGAATTTGTTCCAGATATTTATTTCTCTTAGTACCTACTTTTCACATAAACAAGTGCTTTTAAATGAAGCTTACTATTAAATATCATAGAAAACGCCATCAGAGAAATCAGAAGAAGAAATTTAAAAGAGAAACAATCAAATCATAAACATCTGGTTGACTAAGAGAAAGGTACTTCTATTAAAAGGATGAGCAGAACAATTTATAGCAATTTGTTTTTCTAAACCAGGGATAAAATTGACTTGCTAACTCAGGATAGAATCTAATGAGTAAATCTTACTATGGTAAGATAAAAATAGTATAACTACTCAACATGAATATTGGCCTTTTCAAAAAAATATTAGGGTCAAAACCAATTTGGTAAGATAGTATTGAATATTTTATATCAAAAAAGGCAAAATATTTAAAATAATTTATTAGATGCATGTAAAAAAAAAGTAGTGTCCAGGCCTGATGTGGTGGTACATACCTGTAATCCCAAATAACATGGAGGCTGAGGCAGAAGGATCGCAACTTCAAGACCAGCCTTGGTACCTAAGTGAGACCAGGTCTCAAAACTAAGTGCCAAATAATTTTGTATATATATATACACATATGTATGATAAAGCACCCCAAGTTCAATCTCCAGTGCCATATAAAATAGTACTTTTCAAAGTTTACACCCAAATCTGCAGCCTACACTCTATCTGCAACTACGTAAAGTTTTAAAAGGAAATTAAATTTAGCCATACCTACTAATAGTTGTCTAAATATATTGATCATAATCTTGAAATATAAATAGAAGCCCCTCCACAATGTTTTAGGTGTTCCCATTATTTTTTTTTTTCTAATTGCAATGAGAGAGGCAGGAAAACCAATTTAACTTATGGGGCCAATTCTTTTTCTTCAGGCCTAATCAATCAAATATTACAAGGATTTAGCGTTTAACTGATTATCATTTACGGTATGTGTTCTGTGATTTCTTTCTTAATTTACATTGGACACCTTATTATTTCTGAGTATCAGCATCTGTACAGGCCACCACATCCCACTCTATTTTTTAATAATTACAAGTTTCTGTGTTCATGCTTCCTCATTTAGTTATTCTCTTTAAAAAATAATTATGTGTTGCATTCTTTGTCTACAGAAAATTTATGAAGGTTAAAAATCCATAAGCACTTTCACAAATTTGACTTTAAGATACTTTTCATCACAAAACACACACCAGAAGTAAGAATGATTTATTTCTCTAATTAATTAGCCTTTCTGACATTCAATATCAGGACATGAATGCTGCTTATGGAGGGATGTTCATACCATCAAGAACAATCAATACTACTTTATTCTTTCCCACTAAATTTAACAAAAACGCACACTTTACTGTGTTTCATATACAGAACTTGGTTTTCCATTATTTGTGTTTAGTGCGTTTTTACTTTCTTTTTTCATCACTCTGTTTTTCCTGTATTTTCTAATATTCATTTTTTTGTGGTGAGAAAAATAGACCACTAGAATCTTCTAACTTTTTCTACATTCAATCACTTGACTACTCACTAGCTAATATTTCTATTAAACCATCATTTTAAAGGTAGGACTGAGGTATGCTAAAAAACTATTTTCAAGTTCTACTGCAGAATAAGCATAACTTTCTTGAGCTCTGCAGTTAGAGCCACTGTTTCTGTCCACAAACTCTGCTCCTCTTTTAAAAATTTTTTCTTCTATATTGAGTAACTCTCTTTGAATTGAAGCATGGAAAACAGTTTTTTAGATTTTTATTATTAATGAAAATCTATTTTTATTAATCATTGATGGACAATCTACTTCCTTTTATAATATAAGTTTGAATACTATTTTTCCTTTAATTTTGTGGGTATTCTGTATTTATCATCTATAATCCATCATTAAGGATAAATACTTGGGTTTTATTCTTGCTTTCATGAAGCTGACCATGTTTTTTTTTTTATTTCAGGATATTTTCTTTGTTTTAAGCATGGCTACTTCAGAAAATCTGGAGATATATTAGCGTATTTAAATTTTATTTTCTTAATTATTGCATTCAATCAAAATGGAATATTTCCAGACCTAATTTTCTTTTCAGTATATACATGTAGGAAAATGGATAAAATTGGGAAAATAATATATCTGTTTTTTAGACCAAAAACAGGCATAGCAGGAGAGTGAAACCATAAGCAATAAGTGCAGAGTGGTTAGGCGAACTATCACTTTATTTTAAAAATGAATCTTAATAAGTGCATTTGACAAAATGCTGTTAAAACTTATGTATAAATGTGAAGTAAAAATAATCAAAGTATACCACTGTAAGAAATAATTGAGATCTGGCACCTGAGAGCAGACTGTGGGGGAAATTTTATGTTATGATAGGAAAGAATCCCCCACTTTCCCTTCACCCTCTCACCCAGGTAACCTCACCAGAAACCACCAAATGCCCAGAATAAAATGTTTTAAGTTCAATAGTCACAATTTTTCCAACTACAAAAAGCAGTTACAATTCAACTGAACAAAGAAGCTAATGTGCAAAGTTAAGGGGATGTGAGACATCATATAAAAAGTTAGGTTAAAGATAATTCTTTTTTTTTTTGTGTGTGTGTGTGTGTGTGTGTGTTTTGTTTTGTTCCAAGGGTGTGGCTATTCCTTGGTCACCTGAACTCATCAAAGAAACTGTTATTTTGATGAAGTGTTAGTGGGTGACCCACATTAAAATCAGACAAATATTTAAAAAAATTTAAAAAGTCTATTAATCTTCTTGAATCAAATGTATGAAATATGATATGTCAAGAGCTTTGTAATGTTTTGAACAACTAATAATAAAAAATGAAAAAAAATTAAAACGTTGCTACTTTCTCCCTCTACATTTTATTTTTTAAATTATTTTTTTTAAAAAATATTCATTTTTTGTTTTAGGTGGACACAATATCTTTATTTTTTATTTTTACATGGTGCTGATAATCAAACCCTGTGCTTCGTGCATACTAGGCAAGCACGCTACTACTTGAGCCATATCCACAGCCCTAAAGTATCTTTTTTAAGTTTTGATTTTTATTTTTTGTCCTGAAAAGTAGACAGTAAAACAGCTTCTGGAAAAATTTACAATCAACTGCATGAGGCTCTGGGAAGTTGAGAGGCTGAAGCAGGGCTGGGAGGAGCAGACTGCAAGTCTGACTAAGGAGCAGACTTCCCTTAGTCACTGGAGGCCAATTTAACTAAAAAGAGACAAAAATCAATAAGTGTTTGTAAACCAGGAAATGACACAGATTATCAAGTTAGTATCAGTTATAAAAAATTCATATAATCATGAAAATAGAGAAATCATGAACAGGATTAGAAAAATAATTGATGTAAATTTTATTTTTAGAAGCTTATTGGTGATACATAAAAATAAATATTTTAAATGGAAGGCAGAGAGATATGCAAGTCTTATAGTACTTCATAAACCTTACTTAAGTTACAAAAGTATAATCAATTGATAACTTCTACTTATTTTAATCTCTATCTTCCTTGGCATTTCACCTGAGGTCACACTTTCAGAGTGTGACCAATAACTAAGCAAATAACTAACCAAGAAGATAGTCACTGAAGTTACACTTTTTCTCAGAAAACCCCAATCAATTTCAGAGCAAAGGTTTGATAAAACACTTCTTCATTTCCTTCTTTGGGAAAAGGCCTCTTTTGCAAATCAGATAGAAGAGGAAATTGGACAACCTCTATCAAAATATTACTATAAATAAATATTAGTTATCTTCATTTAGAAGTAAAGTGAAATAAAATAACACCATTGTACAGTATCTTTCAGGATTACCCTTGAAAAATAAAAAAAAAAAAAAACTCTTTCTAAAGAGCATAATACTTGGCAGCAATCCTGGGAGAGCTGGTCTCCAAAATTTTTTTTGGACATATCTGGAAAGGCATCTCAATTGGAATCTGCTGGGAGCCATCAGCCAAGTAGGTATGACAATCTCCTTGCCAGCTTACTTCCATGCTGTCTGTGGAAGGACTTCTGAAAGGTGACCTTGCTCAAGGACCAGGGCAGGATCCGTGTTTAGGGTGTTCCCCCTTTAGAATAGGGCGGTTTAGCATAATAGGAGATTAGGGTGTTCCCCCTTTAGAATAGGGAAGTTTAGCATAATAGGAGAGTAGGGTGTTCCCCCTTTAGAATAGGGCGTATCCTGCTGCTGAGTTCCTCTTGAGTGCTTAGGGTCAGACAGTATATTTTGGGAGACAGAAGCCCATGCGGAGTGGATTTAGGCAGGAGAGGATTTGGGCAGAGAACGGAGTGGATTTGGGCAGAGAATGTGGATTCCCCCAGAGCGTGTTTGTAGACGGCCGGTGTGAGTTCGGGAATAAAGAATTGCTGTTTGAATCTACAAGCTGTGTGGAGACTCGTGATTTGTGCCCAGCCAGACTGCGGCATTTGGTGGCTCGTACGCGGAACGTCTGAAACTTGGAGGTAAGTGAAATTGTTCAGCCCCTGAAGGAGAGCGAAAGAATGGGTGAGCATTTCAAAAAACAATGCGTTCTTGTTCTAATTTATTTTGTTTTTATTTCAAGTTGCCTGTTCCTAGAACTTTCTCAGGCAAACTGGGGAAAATGGTTGACTCAAAGTTTGAAGTTGTTTGCCTCCAAGGAAGAGAAATTGTTAGAGAAAGGAGGCAACCCAGTAAGACCAAGAACAATTAGGGCATATGTTGATACAATACAAAAATGTAGCCCATGGATTTTTAAAGACAAGTTATTAAATATATCAATGGGACCATCATGGTATCCTGTAGAAGGATTTTTCTTCAACAAGAAAGAGATGGCTAGTTCTGTTTACTACAATTGTCTAAGATCTTGGTTTTTACAGACATCTGAGTAATTTACAAAGCTAAAGTGTTAAAATATCAACCACTAAATATAAAATCAAGTACTCTTTACTTATTAAGTTCCATAAGGTAATATATTTAATCATTATGTGTGTTTTCATAAATTGGTGAATGGAAAAATGTTTAATAATGCTTTGGTCTGTGTTTTTGCTAAAACAAGGTTACTAA